>NW_027464695.1:355000-437767 GCF_043290135.1 Rhipicephalus microplus | reverse complement strand
TGCAGAAAGCTGCACGAATAGAAAATGGTGGGAGGGGACAGTTTATTTCTCAATGGCTTTGGACAGAAATTCACTATGAGTCCTCTACTACACATACTACGAACACTGTCACTGTCAGTGTTTTGAATAGATTTTGTGATTGCTTCTCACAGGGCTTAAGTACTTTAAGATGTATACTTTGCGTTGCAAGTCCATTGCATGGCGTAGTTTTTCTCAGCAGAGGTCCAGCATCTAGAAATGCACAACCCTTCAATTGTTTTCTCATGTTTTCGTTCGATAGCATCTATTCAAGCGTTACTGTCTTCGTGCGGAAATGACGGGTGTTAACAATCGCATATCAACTGCAAACGCCAGAGGAGGCCTACATACACTCTAAAAAGTTTTGAGGAGTAACTGCGCCGTTCATCCGAAAAGGGCGCTTTACTCCAACAAAGGATGAACTGCAGAAGCATGCGTGCCGTGCGCAAATTTCGGAGAGCAACTGCTTAGTCCTTCGTCAAAACGAGAGAAACGGGAGGACGAATTGCAACACTTACTCCTGTACGCCTAGAGAATGAGAGGGAGGGACGCGGGGGGTGAGCGAGTAGGTTTCCTTTCACTGTTGAGCACTTTTTTACAAAGTGCATTACGAAGTGTCCGTGCCTGGAAAATATATATAAGTGGCCGTAACAATACTCGTTCGTTTCTCGCAAGCAATAAGTGGATAAAATCGCTTAACTAGTCCACAATTACGAAAACACACGCATGCACACATGATCCGCATTCGGCGGAATTCGATGTCCAGCTTGCTTGATCGATCAGATCGTGCACGGTTTGTTTCCTTGCTTTTATTTCCACCTGCGCCGCAGTCGCGTTTATTTATCAGCTGCAACGTTATTTTATTTTAAAAAATCCTCTTAAGTGCCGACATGGTGACTTTACTACTGTGGTTCCCGTACACCTCTGTGGAACACGTTTACCCTTGCTTTAGATATCGCTGTAGCTTCTCGATCGCACTGTGAGCGCCTTCTCGTCTGAGCATGCTTGTAATACGTGCCAAACGAATATGCACACTGTGACGCGTGCGTCGTCAACATTCCTTCCTCCATGGTCATCAAATTGTCGTACCCGCGCTGTTGCAGCGGAACGGCGTGCTGGTAGTGTCGTAGTGTCGGAGCTTTTTTTTAAATCACGGAGACGTTGTGCAGCTCCAAGGCATGCAACGTGGCATATTTTCGCTAAAGGGTCGACGTTGTAACGAGGGCAAGGTTCTGTTTAGCGTTGCTTGAATCAGTTGCCAAATTTTGGACTCAGTGTTGCCAGACTGCCAACAAATTTGGCGAAGAAATTTGCCCCTGTAGTTGTGCCTTCCCCGTGAGGGCTTTGTGTCGTCCGCAGTGCATTTCGCAAGTGCGTGTGCGACGTTGGCCATTTTAATTAATGGAATGTTGCGCTGCGATTGTGCCAGATATTATGAATTTTGGCTATTTGGGCCCTGGGAGTCCAGAGCAATCGAGCGACCTGATGTCTTCAACATCCACTCAATATATTTAAATGAATAACATCAAGAAGAGGATCCTGCAGGTCATATTATATAAGCTGACCCGCCTGTAACGTCACCTATCCAGCCAATAACAAAAATAAACAAACATATAATAGCCCCCCCCCCCCCCAAAAAAAAAACAAGTGCTTCTGAAACACAATTGTTAAAAAAGTTTTGTTTCTCATTATTGTCATTCCAATTTCATCCCCCCTGTACGTGAAGGTAGTCTTCGATGTAGAAATGAGTTGAGCATATATTCAAGATCGCTGCTGAACGCAATCAGCAGAGATGTTCCTTTCGCAAGAGATTGTGCCTGATCACCAGAGATCTCAACTCGAAAAGGATCTTTGAGATACACTTCTGGAAGGTATCTCTGGAGACAGGCCCGTAACGGAAGAGGGAGGGGGGGGGGGGGGACTCGAGTTTTTCTTGAAATTCGAATAAAGAGGTTGTTTTACCAAAAATAAATAATTAAAATAGGCAGTTTTCAAGGTTTGCAAGCCTACTTAAAAAATGTCTGGCTACGGACCTGTCTGGAGGTGTCCAGAGACAATGTCCTGCCACATCCCCTTCTCAGACACAACAAAGTGAGATGGTGCATCCATCTTTTGCATCTGAACTGTGTGCATGTGTATCTCCAAAACACTGAAATTGCCAGTGTCCTTATTGTATTAAATAACTCATTAAGTCCGAGCTTTAGTAACCCATAAGTGCCCTCTCCCTGACAGTGGGGCAGGCACAACCACAATTTATCCCTCCTTGTCAGCCAATGAGAGGGATCAATTCACCCAGCAATGCCTTAATTCTAACATCACCTTAATTTCTAACATCACAAGCTTGGGCTATTTGGATATACAATGACACTATCCACACACTCCACAACACATCTTGAATTATTTGCCTCTAGTAAGCCACAGAAAGAGCCAAAGGCAAGCAAACATAGCACAAATCAGAACTCCATACCTAATCTCCATGTCCTCATTTCTTTCTTGTCAATAGGATTCAAACCCAAGATCATCACTTTAATAAGAAAGGGGGCTGTACATTCTGTTCCATGTGAAGGGGGCTGTACATTCTGTTCCATGTGAACCACAGTGTGCACTTTGATCACAGAAATAATGTCAGGAATGGTAGTGAAAGCAACGTTGTCATTTGGTTTTTAGGCCTCGGTATCTGGCATGGAAGGCTGCACATGTGTCAGACGCATTCACCAAGTTTAGTTAAATCTATCCTTGACTATCTCCCAGAACACTGAATTTATCAATAATGCCATTGCCCCCTCTTTTTTTACTGCTTTCTATAAAAAATGATGTCCAGATTTGATGGACAAGAGCTTCATGAGGCAGTTGGAAATATAAAACAGTTAAGGTATCCTGAACATTGCTTAATTGGCTCTCTTGAGCAAAAGAAATCTAGAGAAAACAAGGAATTAACTGGTGGTAGAAGTAAGAAAGATAAGCATATCATAAATGTTCATGATCTGCACGGTGTCTCACCAAGGTGGAAGAAAGTTGAAACAAGGTGGCCACAATGTTGTCTTTTGGATGTGACAAGTTGGGCAATATTTGTGCTGCTGTTGATAGCGGAAGCTGCGAAAGCAGGACAAACAGCGAGGATGCATAATAAAGCTCGGACCAAATTCATCGAGACTATTTATTGCTATGTGAAAAACTCTTTTCATGTGGAAGGCAACATGCTTGCCAGACAGAAAAAAATCATCACTATACGTGCGTCTCAGGGAGTATAGGAAAACTTGAATGGACGCCTTCATTGAATTTATCGTGCTGTAAGGTTTGCAGCTTGCTTATTTGGTTAACAAACATGGCAATCAATAAAAACAGTGCTGTTACTAGCAAGCTATATCATGTCTGAATATCAATATCCACACCTCCAGGTACAATGGCAATACAAGAGTGCCTGTGGTACCTTCTGAAAGCCAAGGTACTATTGAAGCAAAAGGAGACAGCAGCTTATGAACTAGTAGAGGCTTTTTACATTGTTAGATGGCATGTGTGTTGCATATGGCCTTCATTATTGCTCCATGACGTCTAAAATAATTACCTTCTCATTGGTCTTTAGCTAGTTATGTTGGCACATGTAGTTTGGTCAAAAGTACATCCTTTTGCAGTTGTCCTTTAGTTCTTGTCACATGCAACTTTGTGTGTATGTATATAATATGTACACATTTGTAGTTACAATAAAATTTCTGTTAACAATTGGTAATTGGTAGTCATTAATATGTCGTTTCTGTATAGTTTTGTTTGGCTCTGCAAATTTCTGTGTAAATTACCAAAGTGCCCAACTTGCTGCGTCTTGATTCTTATTAAAATTGTAAGCCTTGCCCTCAACTTCTGAATATCTCAGCAAGCTGAGATCTCAAAACTGTGAGACCCTTTATTTGCCCGGGGCTGCTGAATTCACGTGCTACTTGGAGAACCAGATTTGCCTTTATGCTTTTCTAAGTGCCATATAAGGGCTCTTATCCAATCTATGAAAGCAGAAACATATTGCACGAATGGGACTAGGCATGGGCTCTGTTTATTCATAACCATACCTTTTATAAGTATAGAATGTGTACCTGGAATGTAGCTTTGTGAAATATACTTCCATCACTACAAGTAAGCAGGACACATGTGTGTAGATTCTGCTACCTTTGCTGAATAAACTCACTAGTTTGTGGACACCCTAATGTCACTGAAGAAGCTGAAATAAAAAAGCCCATCTGAAACCACTCCTCCAATCAATTGCCAGTGAAGCTACAAAACTGTGCCCGGAACTTTAGTTATTTCAGCATATCTAACATGACAGTGTAAAATAAATAACACAAACGTATAAGCACAAATATACAATGTACAAGTGAACAAAGGGAATTAAAGACAAGACTGGATTGTACTATATGGAAAAGAGAACATTAACAGGAAATGAGAAAGGCACGTCAAGGGCTGAAGTTACCTGTTCAATTATTTTACCGATTTCATGAAAGTGCTGGGTTTCATCCTTGTTATACAGTTTTTCACTGTCCACTTGATTCAGAGAAGCATAGAAGCTATAAGGCTTATCAATGCTTGCAAAGGGACTTTCAAAAGAGATTGTAGGAATTTTGTGAAAAGTGGACAACTCATACTGGCAAGGAGGCAGGGAACATGCGCATTTTTTCACTGTCGGCTCTTGTGGGGGCAATGGCAGGGCAGGAAAAAATCTTTGGTGAGGCTGCTCTGCCCCCATCTGGAGCACAAACCTTTGCCTGAGCAAAACTTGAATGCCTGTCATTGCCGGTAGCCATGTTGTGCGCATTCACTTGAAAGATAGGCATGATTGCATACATAAAAATGTTTCATCATGTAGTTATGTTTACATAAGAAAAAAAGGTTCTTTCTATCAAGTAAAAAGCAATAAACTGTCGCTGCATTCAACAAGAAAAGGAATAAAAGTAAAATAAAAAAATTGTAAATAAAGAGACTATCTAGATATGCAGCATTAAAAACACCTAATAATCGCATACGAATTTACGAGCGTATTGATTAATATGCTGGCCAAGGCCCGAGAATACATATATTTAACGTTGTAGACACCCAATTATATTTGAAAAATTATTTTTGAAAATAAATGTCAGTTTTTAGTTCTGTTGAGTGGCAAGCCCACATATCAAGTAAGCAACCTGACAGTAATGGCAGTAATGAATTAAAGAAACGAGATAAGAGTGCATTACTTTATATTCTTAGCCACTAACTTAAAACTTCACTCAAAATAAACAGGCACCACATGTCATTGCACTCCACAGAAAGTTTATTAGAGCAGCACAAGGACTTCATATATAGTGTGTGCATGACATAAAATTTTTCATTTTTACCGTAAATACTGGAACAGTCGCATGTGTCTGTCACCCTGCCACCTTCCCCATTAATATAGACATATATTTTGTGTTTATACAAATTTTGTGTTCATACAAATTTGTAACACACACATGCTACACAAACGTAGTGAGCCTCTTTGATTCTCCATCCCTAAAAATCTGAGAAACTGTAAACAAAGTTCTTCTTGGCTGACAGAATTGCCTCAAGTGGTAAGGGACTGTCAGGAACAAATAATTAAAGAGGCCAAGTGAGCTTCGCAAAGTCTCAACTTTGCTGAAAAAGAGCATGGCGTTAGCAAGTGGCAAAATTAAAAGCAATTTTTTGCTAGGCCTTGCATTCATTATGCCAAAATGTGTGCAGCTATGTCCACTATGAACAGTTTGTGCACATATGATGTATGCAGTAGAAAATTTTCTAGCAGTCTGACTGTAAATGCACTTTCATTCAAATAAAGTGCTACTTTAATTGAATTGCCAAGTTATTTCTCAGTGACTAAATGGCATATGACAGTCTTTTATCCTCCATCTCTACCAGTCTTAGACTGCTTGAAATGGCATTTTCAGCCAGTGGGCACTACTAATGCAGTATTTTTGGCAGTCTTGGACAGTCCAGAATGACGTATTTAAGGGCCCAGTGGGTACTTGAGAAAATTATAAATATTTACAAGCGTTATGGGCATCCATCCCATATGGATTCCTAAATTGTATACATAACTAATATTATATACCCACAAATATAAAAATGTTGAGCTTGTAGTATAATTTCATGACAACACATCTAGTTACTACAAATATAACTAAATCACAATGTTTGTTTGCCATTCCTTTCTCTGCCACCATAGGCTTTGTTCACAGCACATTAGGTGAAAGATGTGCTCAATCTAAATTAATTGAAATGTAAGACTAATAACTTAGTCTGCATCTTTTACAGGACATTTTCGTCAATATTCACCTTAATTCATGACATCATGAGGCATACATTTTTGACAGCAGATAAAGTAATAACAAATAAAACGAGGTGGCTACATTTTTAATTTGAACGAATAAACAAGTGCCTGTATAGATGTGTAACTACATGCATGACTTAAAGAAAGTGTAAATTTTAAGGGCTTGTTTTCTTTGTTAAACACATTAATAATGAGATCTAACAGACAATAATGCCAAGGAAAGTATGGGGGATTTTGTTAGAAGTAATTGTAATGTAGACATGAAGAAAGATAAGTGGGTGAAAAGATAACTTGCCACCCGCAAGTCATCTTTTCGCCCACTTTGATTTCTTCATATTTACATTACAATTGCTTCGTATAATAACTGGCTCCCATACTTTCCCTGGCATTATTGTCTATTAGTTATCATGAACACATGCATGACTTGTGATATTACCACATTCATAAGCTTATTATTGTCAACTACTCAAGATCTGTGCATATATTACATTAACCTTGAGTACTTCTTTTATGTAGCAAATGCAAATATTGGTCATTTTCAGGGTCTGTTCTGATGCTTTGTATGCCATTTAATAATTATCCACTTAGCTTTACCAGATTGTGGCCATTCGATGACCCAACCTGCACCATATAAAGCTAGGTGGATGTGTCACTATACTTGGCCTAATGCAGCTGAACTTGCAGTAATTCACCTATGTATAGTGAGCTAGCTGCCTAATCAAATTGATTTACATCTTCCCTGGTCTAACATTTTTAAAATGACCTCCCACAGATATGAGACTAGCTAATTGTAGCAATAAACCACAGAATAAAAACTAACCTTGCTTAACCACAGATAAGCTGCAACTCATGATACTGGGCATCCCTTACACTAAGCTAGCCTAAATTAACTAAAACTAATATACAGTAACTTTAGCTCAAGCTAGTAGTTGTCACATTCACATCCAGCTGACGTTATTGAATTTTACCATATTACCTCATAGTGAGCAGCAGGGTCTAAACACTACAGAGATAATATGTTGTTTAATTTATGCAGGAGAGTAGCATGCTTAAAGCAATGTGGAGAGCTTTTGTTTACCGTAGTAACTATGATGGTGAGCAGCAATGTACATTGTTAATCTTCAGAAAAAGCAAATTTTGTGAGCTCTCTCTTTCGCAGTGTTCTGTGAAGAATATTGCAATGTGCAGCATTAGCTATTTTAATTTCACTAAATTTTATTTTGCTGCCAAAACGAATATATGCTGCAAGAAGATTTTTAGAGGCAGATTATGTGAAAGCAAAAAAAAGTGTGTTCATAGATTCTAAGAACTGTAACTAGCATATCTGCTATGTGTGTGAATGAAACTTCAATATGCTTAATTCATGTGGCATTCATCTCAATTCTGTCTCACTGCCATATATTTTAACTGTTAATTCAAGTGAAATATTACTTGCACGAGCATTAATTAAACAAAGTGTTCAGTTGTATGAAGTTTTTTTTAAACCCAACACCAAAGTGCTATTGAATTTTTTACAATGCTAACCCACTACATATTAACAAAATTTTCTTCAGAGTACACTTCAGTTCTGCAAACACATTTCCTGACATAATCCAATGCCCCTGAAATCATATATTGATTACTCTAAGAAGTAGAACCACACTTTTTGTGGTTCTACTATCTGAAACACAGCACCAGTGTGTCTGTTAGGCACAAATGTCTTTACCCTTTTGTCGACCTCTCACAATTTTTATCTGTACATTTGCTACAGTTCATTATAATTTATTACACCTTTACTTCTTGTGCCTTTGTTTCCATCATTTTTTCTTCGCTTCTTACCTGGAGGTTTCTGCTATTGCTTTAAAGTTTGGTGCATCTAATTACACTTTTTTGCCTTTCACATGAGCACACGAGTTGTGCACATATAGTTTTAAAAAGGTACACGTGACATCTTGACGTGAATATGTGGATTGCTTTCTGATGTGGCATCTGTTTTAACTTCTCTGCCTTTTACATAAGCTTGCAAGCTGTGCATGCATAGTTTTAAAGAAGTACACGTGATGTTTTTCCGTGAAAATGTAGATAGCTTTCTGACATGGCAGGTGTGACTGGAAAGGCATGGTATGATAAGCTATAAAAGAGAATAGTTGGTGCAATAAAGTTCCGCTGTAATTTCACCGCTTGTCTAGTACACTGTGTTCCTTAGTCCTCATCCTTTTGCTGCACTGTGTTTCCTCAGCTAAGTATATACCAACTCACTCAAATCAAAGTATTGGTGGAGGTCAACATCTGATGTATGCTTCTCTTGTGCAACATGAACGAAATAAATGGAAGTAAGCGTCCCATTCGACAGCGCTCAGTAGCAGGAGCTTAGACTTATTTACAGTAAAACATAGCTTTGAACGTTGAAGTATTTCAACAGATGTATGCTGATATGCTGGTCACATATTTCTGGGTTTTGGACTTGCCTTTAGCACACTAATGACCATAGGTCGGTAAAAAAACTGGAGCTCGCTCAACAAATATATGTAATCTGCTCTGAGGGCTCACTTCGACTCAAACCCACTAAAACTTGTGTCAATTGAACTCACTCAGACACACAATTTTTCTCAGCTGAACTCACTCAGACTCACCACTTGACCCGAGTCTGAGTGAGCCTGAGTGAGTAGACTCATGAGTCCACGAGCGTAAAATCAGCTTTTTCAATCATGGTGTCAATACGCTTTAATGCCAACATCTCACAAAATCCGTCCTCTACGAAATGCATTTTGATTTTACATCATCAGATATCAGTTATTAGGGTTACAGGACATTAATACAAAGTATGCGACTCAAGCAAGATATTTTCATCAAGGACCTCCCAAAAAGTTTGTGAGGCAGGTCTCCCTAAGACATGTGTGAATAGACACCACCATAAAATCCCGAACAAGCCCCACGATAAAGTAAAATCTGCTGAGAATTACAGGGGAGGGGGGGCTTGCTCGGTCATGGATCGAAATTTATGATAGCGAAGGAAGAGCCACTAAGAATAAAGAATGCACACCCATGCTTCTAATTAAATGCTTCATTGAATACACATGCATTAATTCTTTTCATTCGTCCTCGTTGGGTGAATAAAAAGAGTGAATGCCACAGTGAAAATGAAAAGGGCAAGAAGGGGGGAGTCATATTTCAGATTTTACGAAAAATAGAGGGGCACTTGTGTTCAGAATTTTACAGTATAAAAGTAAGCCAATATAATATTAACAGCAATGATGGGACAACAGCGGGGCAATAAAAGGTGGAGCTCACTGAAGAAATATATTTTTCCTTTAGGGCTCACTCTGACTCACGAACATTTTCATAAACTGCACTCACTTACCATCAAACTCACCACAATATTACTCACCTGGACCAATATGAGCGAGTCTGCTCAAAATTTTGCTGATCCGTGGTGATGACACCTTATCTTTGTGCAATTCAGAAAAACCAGCATTTGTGAGCGTTTTTTCACACACTTCTAACATAGGATTTTGCAGTCTTATTACATGTACAGTATTCTAGTTGTCTGAATAATTGGTTGACTTAGGTTTGTTTGTACTGCTTCATTACTGTTCGATTCATTTTTTCGACTTCGAATCTTATGGAGGAATACAAGCAATTTCTAGCCTAGACGATATGCACGCTCATAACAGCAAACCATTTTATATACTACTACATGAAGTTGCTTTAACTTAGCATTCTAAAGCGTCACCTGAGGCAAGGTGAAAAAAAATGGGATACGATTGATTGAGAGCAATGAGATAGGGCAGCAGAGTTTCAACTAATTTATTTTCTAAACTACTACTAAATTTATATATTTATAGATATGCCCACAAAAAGAGGGTGCAGTGCAAGTACACTATCACAGAGCACAAATAGCTATCACACAGCACCATATAATTGTAGCCATTCATTTTAAAACAAAGAGATTGGAGGGATACTGATGCATCATCCCCCTTCTTCTGTAAGTGAAACGTCTAGTCCTCCACATGCATGCTAAGGTTTCCCTACTTCTTTCTACCACACAAACTTCTCCGAACAGTGGCATGCAGCCACACAAAGCACAATGGAATGGCAGGTGTGAACCTACGCCATTCTTGGTCTATATAATTATGCTCTTTTAGGTGATCATAAACGCAGGGTCCGGTTCGACTTACGTATGCCTTGCCACAGCTCAACGAAATTTCATGAACAATGCCCACCAAGCAACGCAGCTGGGCATGCTTCATTTCTCATGAAAGCTTGGCTTTTTGCGAAGAAACGTGGGCACGAAGTTTCGAGAGCCTGTTGGGTGCCGAGAAAACGACTGGAACGTCATGCCTTTTTGTAACCTTTTCCAAATTGTGGGCAATCTTGTGTGTGTAAGGCAGAACCAATGGCCTCTTTTTATGTACACTCATACTGCCTCCTGCATCCTTAAAGTTCTTGGAGGAGAAATTGAGACACACTGGTTAAAACCACTGAAGAGAGGCCTGCTGCAACCAGCCTTGTAATCTGTACACGAAAACTGTCGTCTATGATGTGCTCAGACAACTTGAACAATGCAAATCAGAGACATATTGTCGCTATGGGTCTTTTCACGGTTTTTTTTATGCGTAGGTTCATAAGACAGGTGGACAGGCTTAGCTGTTAAAAGAACAGTACATTTTTCAATAGCATTAGAGGTATTGTTCCAGGAAAGGTCATCAGGTATAACAACAAAGCCACCTATTCCCATAATGAAGAAATGTACAAGCACAATAAACACTTTTACATAAACACCATTATGTATTACATTAATTATTAATCACCAAGCAAATGTACAAAATGCACATCAAAGGGCCCTTAACCGCACAGAGGTTGAAATTCAGTTGTGAGGAAGTTGTGCACGAGTGTTCAACAAGCCGTGAGAATTTTCTGAAATGGTGCCATAATAACGGAGTTAGACGTGTTTAATTAATGAAGTATGGCGATCGCTCCTCTCACTTTTCTCTTCACTACCCGAATAGGTATCCTCTCCAAAAGCTGCTTTGCTTTCCCTCTCTTCGAGTGACCCTCCTGATCTCGCATGGCATGCTGGTGCACATGAGGTCTGTGTGTGGCTGGTACAGACGCGGAGAACGGGTACTGCTGGGATGGCTGGGAAGTGGCTTTCACGGGCAACACAACGAACAACAAGCAGCACAGACAGCTGCTTGCAGACTAATCGGAAGTACGCAGTGGGTTTTTGTTTGACTAATCGCTGTATGATTTGTGTTGCAGCAATATATTCAATTTCCTGACATCACATGGGAACCAGAAAGGCCTAAAAAGGAGTGATTGTTTCTTGAAATTTGTGGCACGCCGGCAGCTTGTAGCACTGCCATGTGTGGCATCGTTGAACGTGACGGCATTCTGCAGACGGTGCGCATGTTTACTTGAAAAGTTTGAAAAAATATTGAGGTGGTTTAGGGGCCCTTAAACGCATAATTCACGCCAGAGTAAAGTCATTGTGCCTGACAAGTCTTGGGTGTTTTCTGGATTTCTTTGCTGTTTTCCATTTGAAATTTTTATATTAAAGGGAGCGACAGCCTATTTTCTAGGTGCCTGTTTTCATTAGCGCTACGGAAAGCTTGCCAGCCGGTGAGTCTAATCATGTAATGGTAAAGAAGAAAGCACCGCGAAACATTCATAATTCAGAATTGTTCTATCTGTAATGAATATGAAGCCGTGTACCTATATGCTGCAAACAGTGAGCGCAAGAACAGTTCATGTTAGAGCGCAGTGGTTAAATGAGCATGTGTGCGGTTGACGCACATGCACACGACTCGACTTAGTCCACTGGCAGCCACGATGGCAGTGCCGCTTCTCACTCACCATGCAACTTCTTTCATGTCGCAGCGCAGAATTCATATTGCTTTAGCGCAGCTCAGTTTGAGCGTGAAGATGCTATGCAGTCAAGAAGGGGAAAAAAACAGATACAGACGACAGTGTCAGCGCAATATTAATTTATCATGCATCAACTCGCCCATTCAGCAGTACTAGTCTATTTCAGCGCAGAATTGAGCAGGGCTAGATATTAATACACGTATTTTAATTTTGCTAACTGGCATACATGATGGTGTCAAGACTATGTACAGCAAAATGATTGACTTCGTAGTCCATATTCCAGCTTCAAGGTTATTCTTCTAGGCTGCACAAAAAGATGGTGTTTCTTACATTTAAGCACGATTTAAAATATAAATCCTAGTCACAACATGAAAAGAATGCTGGAATCGGTCAGTATATTTCACGGCCTTTTCATTTTTCCTATGATCTAAACGCACATTCTGGCCTGTTGTCGGTCCCTTTAAGGTGAATTACAGCACAACTTTTATGTCGCAAAGGTGCACTTCACAACATAAACAGGAAAGTTCACTGATTCACTCAGCAACCATGCAGTCTGGCATTAATGCATTGTTCAAGTGGTTATATGTTGCCCATTTCTTGTGACAAGATGTATTTGGGGTGAGGCCCACCACTGGAGGCGCGAGCCCTGCAATCGCGGTAGCATGCAGAGTTGGATCACGTGATCTCGCCTCGCTCTGGCGAAGGAAAGCTGGTGGTTGGATGCGTTGTTTTCACTTTTGAACAGCGTTGTTTTGCTCTCACTTGATGTATGCGAACTTCTACAGACTACACAATCTGGAAAGTTTGAAGCAAAAGTTATCGGCGGTGTGCTGCAGCGTGCTACGTACACGATGACACCGTCGCGGCCGCTGACAATAACACTGTCACCTCTCTCTTTCTATTTGTTGTGGTTGTTAATTCAAGCCTATGGGGTTAAAATAAGCACCGACCACGATTGTTCACATGAAAGCAGAACGTTTCAATTACCACACGGGAGCCTCGTTCAATAAAAAAATGAATGTGCAAACAGACCGATTATGCATATTTTAAAATATGACGTCGTAAAGGCCGCGTCGCGATGAAAGCTCGTCCTCCCTGTGTGGAGGGAGCCTAGGCGTTTTAAATAAGGTTGTTCTCTTTCTCACGACGCACGTACGTAGATGTGGCAGAAGTCTTTGTCATTACATTTAAGAATGTGCGCCGTCGTCTGAATTGTCAGAGAGTGAAGATAAAGCCCGGAAGTTCAGTTCTTTCCCTTAATTTTTGCTAATTTAACCTATTCCGGTCTATTTCGTGGCCAGTTGCTTCTGCGTGTTCGGCCAGCACGTTCGACGAAACCTTCGTTCTTGCATCATACATGTGCCGCTCCAGTCTGCTAAAGCTGCTTTTCTCGCCAAGGTAACTTCTACCACAGTCTGCGCCACCCCCACTCCCCTCTCCTCCCCGGGTGTCTGCCCCATGTGTGTACTCAAGCACACAGGTTTCTGTCTGCCAGTGGTGTAGCCATGGAGTGGCACACCAAGTCTGTGCCCCCCCCCCCCCCACCTCTTCCCCTGAAATTTTTCCATGGCAAAAAGCGCACGAAATAACAGACAACCACATCTGCCTCCCCCCCCCCACCTCCCAACTCTATCAAGGTGGTGCCCCCTCCAGAAAAAGTTTCTGTCTATGCCCCTGCCGTCCGCGACTTCAGCTCACATGGTTCTTTGAGTCTGCAAAATGGGCTCACGGCCACTTCTCAATGTTGTTTTGATCTACAGGCGGAAACGTGGCCAGCTTCGAAAACTGATTCATCTTCTAATAGCTACCGTGAAATGTCACACAGCTTATGAATGAAGTTGGAAAGAAACTGGACACTGGCATTTTTACCGAAACATGAAATTGCCATTTAGATCACGGTACAAAAGATGTACCTCGCAGAATGTCCTTTCAAGGGCACAAAATAATACAACTGGCGCGCAGTCTGTTCGCTGCGCTTATCAAACCCGGTCGGGATTGCTTTTTCTTTTTTTATCACGATTTACCTCTTCGTAGAAGCTGTGGAACTGGCAATCATTCATTGTTTTCACTCATGTGTGGCTCAATGGGGATCAAATGCGCACCGTCTAACAACCGTACAAAATTTTCACAATAAATATTAGGATCGTGCCGCAGAGAAACTTCTCCTCGTGTGAAATTTTACCTGCATATTTACAACTCTGAATGAGGCATGCATGTGCATGTGACTCGCACGTTTGCCCGATATCATAACAGAAAGGTTGCGGCTGTAATAATCCTGTGCTGCTTCCCACAAAGCGGGGAATCCATTTGCGCTGAGCTTCGTAAGGATATGTGTGCTAAGCAAAAATGAAAATTTGCGCATGCTTGTCGTGTCAACCGCGGTACGTCTTTAGATGCAAACCTACAACGAATGAAAAAGTGTAATTGCGCACACTTCTTTCAGCAAAAATAACTCTTTGTCACAAGCACGCGTGAATACCCATTTGATGCTTCAATTCGACATGGAATGAGTCTCTACCTTTTACAAAAACAGAGAGCTCGGCCAGACGACGCCGGCAGTGAGGCATTATGAGAAGTGTAAAACTTTTCCAGAGCAGTTATTTAGCACTTTGCACAGTCAGTAAAGAAGCTACGGCAGCATTTCTATGATTTCGTTGAGTGAAGTACGACAAGAATAACAAAAAAAAAGAGACGCAAAAGGGGCTACGGGCTGCGCGCGAGAAGGCTGGCGGAGCAATCCAACCACGTACATCATAGGAATGCATCTGCATGGTGGCGCCATGGTATATCCTTGCTCCCAATACTGTACAACAAAAATGATTTCTTCCCGATATTCGTCTTTAAACATAGGACTCTATTTTCATACATTCCCTTATGAGTTTAAGAAAAAAAATCTAGAAATGAATCACTCCACTGAATAGTTCATACAATACTGTCAAACAATGCACAAGTTGTCTACCAAGTTTCCCACTTGGGGACCAGTTCACCTGTCCCATAGAGGTCCAGCAGGTATGGCTCATATCTCTCACTAGCTTCTTGAAGTTCCTGCTCATCTGCTCTTCGAACGCAATAGCAAAACCTGTGCCTGTCGAAGCACTCAACCACCAGTGTTCTCGTGAGTGTGTAGAGCACTCCTCTCGCCACAAGTAGTCGCTCAATCTCATAGAACTGTGGTCCCTCCTCTGTTCTCCGAACTAAAACACTCCCAGCATGGTACGTGCGTCGGTCGACCATTGCATTTTGTACTTCATGCACTGTCTTCGACAAAACTTCTTTGGCACATGTTGGCAGTGTGCTCCATTTAACAGGCCTGCTTCCTGAGGCTTCTAGTTCCTGGTATAGCTCAAAGTTTTTCAGATGACAGCTCTGTTTCATCTGGTGCCTTTCGGCCAGAGTATGTGTCAAGTTTCTGTAGTTCTTGATAGTTGCAGCCATTTTTTTGAAGCTTTGGTGTTTAGCCTCAAATCTCATCGACCAAAAGTTCTTGAGTGGGCCAAGCTCACGCACAAATCGAGCATAGTGAACCATATAATGCAGCTTGGGGATGAGTGCTCCAGGGCCATACCTGGCTGAAAAATCAACCAAGAAGCTTTGCACAAGCACGTCCAAGTATGCAAGGCGGGCCGATGAGATTTCAGCTGCAAAAATTATATCAATGATCTCGCGAAACTTCAACAGGAGCTCCCAATCTTCATTGCCTTCTGGGATCCTCGTTCCAAGGATGAGTGGTAAAAATCTCATCAAACACCATTTGCTGGATGCCGTTCCTGCCAATACAGCATTACTGTTCAGAAACGACATATTGATTGCAGGAGGCTTGTTTTTTGTGTCGTTCTTCCCGTACTTGAATGCCCACACCAAATCCAGATCCTGCTTGGATAGCAACCTACTAGATAAGAGCGATCTTAAAACTTGCCGAAGCACGGATTCTGCACCACCTTCCAATATGTCATGCATTAGGTCTGGAGGCAACTGCCGAGTCACATCAAAATAGGGAAGCTGGAGCAGGGGAGAGGCCTCATTGACACCATACAGACGTCTGTTGGCTGTGTTCACAGCTACAGCTGCAAGGTGCAATTCATGCCTACCTAATGTGCGTGCTTGACACATGTCTTCATGCGTTTTTTGTGCTAGCTGCTTTGAGGATATCATGCAGAATCGACAAACTCGCCCATTGCTGAAACAGCAGGAAAACCCGCCAAGGCGGTTCAGGGACAGATTGTCACCACAAAATGCAAGCACAATAACTCTGGCATTAACTTCACGCCCTTGCACACTTAATACGAGGCCCTCCTTGTGCATTGCCTTCAGGTCATCCAGCAGTGGCTGTAGTATAGGGCCTAGACCATGAGTCTTCACATATGCGTAGCGCACAAGCATGACCAGATAAATATTGTCAATCTGTGACCTATACCTGGCATGAATGTTCACCAAACTACAGTACACTGCCAGGATCTTGTGCTTTCCTCGTTTAGCTCCGAGGGGATTTACAACTTCTATTTCATCTGTGTAAAATAGAAGAATAATTGTGTGTGTGCTGCCCTCGGGAATGATAGATTGCATGTGTTCCTTGAACACCAGGCCATCTGTGTGATCTCTGTACACAGAGGTTTCATGCCTCTCAATATTTACAGGTGATTTTAAATGGGCTGCAATGTCCGGGAGCTGGCAAAGTACAGTGAGAAGCTTTGGCAATGGGACGTAATGATAGTTTGCATCCTCACCGACATAATGCTCTTCAGCTGGTACAAAAGGGAAATTTTCCTTCACATAATTGTCTCGTTTCCATTTACTCTCAATCCCATTGAACAGGTCAGGCAGAAATGAACAGCCAAGAAGATTTTGCAATTCAGGACCCATCACTGATGTCTCCATTGCATTCATAAATTCATTACCATAAGCCTTAAGCACAAGCTCGAACACCTCCTTCAGTTGGGCAAATATCTTCACAGCTGCAGCATGTGGCAAGCTGTGTTTTGTAGTGATGGAAAAAAAGAAATCCCATATGGTGGATTTAACTTTTTCCAGAAAGCGCTGAAAGTGGTCACGTGGAGCTGCAGTCTGCTGTGATTGCAAATTCCTCACAGGAGTTTTCCTATGCGAATAACCGCCGCGAAAGATTGGCAGTTCGGCGCCGTTCATTTCAGCACTGTGCATATCCGCACTGTCCATTTCGTGCCGAAGCTGTTCGCTTGACGGCAGTTCAGTGCTCCGTCGATCCCTTGGGCGCTCGAGCGACCGCTGATGGCAATTGCTGCCATTTTCTTCAAGCACGGCTGAGTGGTGACGATACAGGTGTGATCTGTAGGAGGAGAAGTTCGTGTACGTGTTGGCGCAGCCTTCGATGCCGCATATCACGCTGAAGTTCGGCTCTCCGCTGTGCTCTAACCCTATGTGCGTTATCACTCTTACCAGCTGGTAAGAGAAAAACGGGCATCTCGGACAGTACTTTGCATTCATAGTTCTAACCACAAATCACCAGAACATTGCTCGCTGGAAAGCCACACGTCCTAGGTGTTCGTAAGATTAGCAGGCGAGAACGTGAATAAGTTCATCATAGTAGACATCCGGCACATGGAAAATACGAGTCAGGAGAAACACGCCACTGAAAGCAGAATAAAGAAGCTGTCTTTTTGCTGCAGCACGGATGAAGGAACCAAACGAACGCTGTAGTCGTCGTGAACAACGCCTGGACACACGCGGGCAGTGAACACGGGTAAGGATGGGTAAGGTGGCTCAGTGTTGCCACGACACATTTAAAAAAAAAAAAAAAGTGGCTAGAACACAGAACACCTATACACTGCTAGAATATGTCTTCGAAAAATGAGTAGATCTCTTTATTCCGCTATTTGCTCTCGCTTTAGGAATGCCAAATTCAGCGCCTATAAAGGTCATTTTTATAAAACTGCACTTTTTAACAAATAGTAAAGGAAATGTCCCCGACATGAGCCGTACGTGAGCAGGATATATAAACAAGGGATACCTACAGCCTTGTACTCGCATGCAGCCGGCCAGCAACTGTTTTGGGGTTGGGAGGGGGGTGAGGCAAGCGTTACGAGTAGCTGTGGACACATATCGTAGGCAGACCAGGAATGTCCATTACACTGGCGTCTACTTCTCATTACACTGAGTAATTTATGTTATTACATTCCGAGAGTACGTCAGCACTTATAGATCGCAGACGTCAGCATTATTGAAACGAAGTGCACCTCACGGTGCGATGATGCGGATATCATACGTACGTAACGCTAATGTAATGTTTCTTGCATTGCTATAAAAACAGAGTGAACACTGGAACCACAATTGACGTTAACGCGACATGGCGCCTGTAACATAGACGTACCCTAGGAGTACACAAATAATGTTTATTGAATTTTTATGAAATTAGATAACTAGCACTACAACCACACAGAACTGATGTTGCCCCAGCACTACACCTGCATCGTGTCTTTTTCCAGAGCATTTTCAAGACATGGCGTACGTGGCTCTGTGACAGGGTGCAATTCCTGCTGGGACCCTGACATTTACTTTTTATATTCATCGGGTAAACGCTGTCGATGTCAGTTTACGATGTCTGTCCTTGCCGTATCCGGGGTAGATATAAACTATCACCTGTGGCGCGCACAAGTTTGACCACGTACGTACGGGACAGCATTTTCACGCTCTCATGTTCTCTCTTATCCTTTCATACCAATTTTGCTCCATACCAAGTTAAACAGGCGTTACTACGTTATTGTGCACCGCGTAAAATACCGTGTTATTGCGCTTGTGTCCGTCTAGTCATTGACTCCAAGTGTTCGTCATAAGCGGTGCGCAATAACGTAACAACTAGTAAATAGCTACCAACTCGCCCAAGCAAGTACATCCTTAAACAGCTTGGGGCCGCGAGAACATTCAGACGTACGATCGATCGATAGATAGAAACGTTTTGAAGTGCCTGCAGTTGGCAAAGAAATGTTTCGCATTTAGGAAGATGAGCTCCATTAAGCTTTCGTGAACGAAATTGGAAGACAGGTGTCGTGAAGAAGAATAGTGTGCCGAATAATGTGAAGAAGAATAATGCACCACATGCGCAGTTCAGTTTCAGATGCGGCTACACCAAACAACACACTAAAAGCACTTGTGTTGATCCTCGTGTTATGTTTATTCGGCTTAGCACTGACTGCTGCATGTTAAATCTGTGATGTGGTGGAAGTCATATATGTGTCATGTGCGCAAGGTCAAAATCACAGGCCATAGCAAATAGCGTCCATTGGATAATGTCGTCCTGTATCTTTGCAAATAACAGCTTTAATAACCAGTTAGAAAGCATATAGGTCTTCCTAGCTGAAGTTCCTGATCTCTCTGTGGACTCAGGTGCAATATTTTAGGCTTCAGAGCCAGCGGCTAGCTGAAGCTTTCAGAGAGGACAAGGAGCTAGGCAGCGATAAGATAAATATCTCGATCAGCAAGACCAGACTGCTCAAATCACTACAGTGATAGAGCGTGCCTTGCTTTGTCGCCGAGGAGAAATTGGCTCATACAACATGCTACTCGATGGGGTTAGTGGCACGCATTTCTTTTATTCCAGAGACGATACTTGCCCGAGAGCCAGATTTGTTGTTTGTGGTTCCGTGGATTTTGGGTGTGGTGTGCGTTCATATCGCTGTCTCATTACTTCCCGATATTTGCTCATAACATAGAGCAGCTTCCTGTAATAATTACTGTATGAAGGTGTATGACTCGTCAATCAAAAGTAGCGCTTAGCTTGAGAATTTTACCATGAAAGAAATTTCTTGTTTGACTGGTAGTAACACATTAATGTCTTAATTAATACTTAGTAAAAAAAGTGGAAGTTCCTTTCATTTTTGTAAAAAAAAAAGACCGAACAGCAGTACACTGAATCGGCGGAAATTTCAAAAAATCAGTAGATCTATTAGTGAATTGTGGCCCCTAGAATATACTGCCAGGGACCATAATTCAATCAGCAGTCGTATTAGCACTACTGCTACGGCTTCTGATTTGTATTTAATACTGTGGTACAGCGTGCCCATGATCATGCCAAATTCAATGTGTGCAGGCGCCATAGCAAAACGCGTTACGAGAAGGTTGGTCAAATAGCACGGTTGTCAAATAGTAACACTTCAAGGCACCTTAGACAGCATTATGGTTGGAACGGTTGGAATAAGAAACTGTCTGTTTATTTTTAAACTAAAACATACTTTAAAAAAATTATGGCCGTGTGACGTCGCTGTCACTGTAAAGTACCAGACCTTAACTTCACTATTTAAAGGAAAAAAAAAAGATAACTCTAGTTTGTGGTTCACTAAGTATTCCGGCTAGGTGGCGTCAGCCACCGCCCGATCTAAAGGGTACAGCCATATCAATCCATCCATCCATCGGCCGCCGCTGCGCCATCAACATCAACTGCAACGAGGAGGCACGTGCGTAGCGGGGCCATGAATTTTTGAGCGAGTGCATGTGCCGCGGCTGGCTTAAAAACGATTCTTTGTCTTGCGCCGCTGTCGCCCCATGCAATCGAAGTGCCTCGTTACATACGGCGACAGAAATGTCGCCGTCGCTTTCGACGAGCCGTGGACGGGGCGGGATTTAATTGAACACTTGAAAGGGTTGGACATGTTCTCAGAAGTTGACGCCTCTGCCATAGGCTTGACGGTGAGTCCTTCCTTTCTATATATTTCTACAGTCGTCGTGCTGCAGTGGTTGCCACAGCGTTTGTCATCGATTACTGTAGCTTTGTGTTGCATCTTTTTGCTTCGTCCATTCTATAGAAAAACCCGACAGCGCTAAGTTACATGTTATTGCTAAATTTCGCCCAATTTAAGCCTCGATGACAATCATTGCTGCACCGAATTTACCCCTCACTTCTTTAATCGTAGAAAACGTGGAAGGTATTTTTGTTGAGTAGGGAATCCTACTTCGAGATCGCGCTAGGTGTCGATTCCAGTAGTGTTCGGCATCTAGCGAGGCTGCACGTGTATGTGTAGCCGACGCTGGCAGTAGTCAAATTTATTTAGTGTGTTTATTAAATACAGTTAAATGTTGCGCTTTTCACTTGCTGTGGCGGGAATTCGGGACATGTAAATAGCACGAATGCTTGTGGCAACAGCAGGTCTTTGTTGGCCAACATTGCAACCATGACACTTCCAAATTTTTTATCCGTGTGTTATGTAGTGCCCTTCTGAGTTCTGGCATTCTTATTTTTCCAGCGTTTCGACGAAGACTTCGACGTTTTTGTCGACATTACAGAAGTGGACGTGATCGAAAATAAATCGAGAATAAAAGTCCGACTGACCAGCCAAGTCCGGTGAGTAGTTTTGCATCTTTAGCAATACACTTACAAGCTGCTTGTTGCACACTGCTTTGAGAAAAACGGTGGCTAAAGTTTTCATTTAAAACAGACCTCTCAATTGGATAAGCCTCTTAGCTTGGTAGTTGTAACAAAAAAAGGGTGAGGTGGTTTTTCATAACAGCTTGACAAAATGCAGTTTCTGTGTTGCTATTACAGGATAGCAGATGTTCTGGAAGAGTCTGCACAGCCGTCACAGCCAGCACGGACCGGTGCATACTGCCTCCCAGATGTACCACCAGACATTGCCTGGATGGTAAAATGCCACCAGCCAGGGCAGTACTTCGTAGGTCGCTCTCGAGTACTACAGTGGCTTCACCATGACTTGTACTTATACGACATGTGAGTAATATTTACGTAGATACTGTGCAATATCCTGTTTGAAAGTGCTTTGAAACTTTTCTTCACATTCATCTTTTACCCGCTCTCGTGGGTTAAAAAAAAAGGGGGGGGGGACATCCATGGTGAATAAACAAAAAAAATTGCAGAAAAAGCACTCAAATGCTAGAAAAAATATCTGACATGTCATAGTGCCATCTGTGCAGCTGAAGGAAGCTTCAATGAAGCATGACCCCTTGGTGACAAACCATGGAGTAGTCACAATGCCCACTTGTTTCCTCCCGTGATTAAATATATATTGTTTTTGTTTACATCATTGTGGTCACTATCTTCAAGGTACCAGCTGGTTGGAATGCTGCATAAAGTCTCGCTCAAATGCAAGGAGTAGAAAACAGTGGCATCAAAGTAGTGCCAGTGCCCCCTCCATATCTGTACTGACATTCTTTAATGAGCTAAAAGATCATGGTTTCAGCCTGCTTGTGGTAGCCAGCACAGAAAACTGTGATGACTCTTGAAAACTTTGTATAAGACCCAACAACAGGTATACGAACAATATAGATGCTTCTATGATGCCTTTCAATGCCTGTTGCATTGTTGGTACAGTCGACTCTTGTTAATACGAAGTTCCCGAGAACCGCAAAAAACTTCGAATTAAACGAACTTCCAATTAGGCAGAAATCACAAAAACATGGCATCTTTATTAGGTTCAAAGCCGGCAGTTCTTTACGAAAAGTAGTCGGTCATCTTCGTCTGCTTCTGTTTGCCGAATCTAGCAGTGGAAAGCAGGTTTTGGAAGGCGTAGATGTGCCCAAGTGCTTCTTTAGCGTTGTTCTCCCAAGTGAAAAACCGCTGCGCGAGAGCGAGGCCCGCAGCTACATCGGCAGCCTTCGGTTGTGGCTTGCTTTCAATGTCATCTTCGTCGTCGCTTTGATGAACGCTTTCGTGGGGCCGAACAATCTGCACAATCTCGCTGTCCGTCAGTGCACCGCACGTTTTGACTGTGCTGTCCACGGCGACATAATCTTCAAAGCAGGGGTCACCGAGGACGACGTCAAAGCTGCTGTCACCGAGAGCGGCGTCAACAATGCTGTCGTCAAGCTCGCTTCGCATTTCCACCGGCGGACAAGAAGCCTCTCCCGAAGAATTTGCCACGAAACCACAGGCCCTGAAGCAGTTGGCGATGGTCTCATTCTTCACGCAGCCCCACGCTCGCGCTAGCATGTGGATGGCACTAATTAAACTCGCCTCGTATTGCGAGGACTTATCCATGCACAGAATCATGCGCTCGATGAGATGCTTCCTGTACAGGACATTCACATTTTTGATTATGCCCTGGTCCATGGGCTGCAACACAGATGTCATGTTTGCGGGCAAGTACGCAAGATGGATGGCACTCAAGGCTGGTACGTCCATGTGGGCACTGCATTGGTCGACAAGGAACAACACCTTGCAGTTCGATGATGCGAACTTCCGATCCAGTTTCCTTATCCAGTCCCTGAAAATGTCGGACGTCATCCACGTCTTTCTGTTAGAAGCATAGTCGACAGGAAGGGTCCTGACGCCTTTAAAGCACCTAGGCTTAGCGGCCTTCCCGATCACAAGAAGGCGACATCGTTCAGTGCCAGTCATGTTTGCGGCAATCATAACAGACACCCTTTCCTTACTACGTTTATCGCCAGCACAGTCGTCGTCTTTAAACGTCAGTCTTGTCTGGTAGCAACCGATAAAAAAGCACAGTCTCGTCTGCGATAAAGATGTCTTCCGGCTGATACTCCTCAAGGTACCCGCGAAGATTCTCTGCTTTCCATGCTGCAAATGTTTCCTGGTCGACTGACGCCTTCTCTCCACACACGCTCTTGAAAATCGGGTCATGGCGCTGTTTGAAGCGCGTCAGTCATCCGTCCGATGCAGCGAAGTCGTTGATGTCCAACATTAACGCAAGAGATGAGGCTTTCGCTGGAATGACCTCACCACTGAGAGGAAGTTTGTTGTTGCGTGCCTCTCTGATCCAAATCAGCAGCGCCTTCTCCAAATCCGGGTAGGCGCCGGTGCGCATTCGCTTCCGTGACATTTTAAACTTGTAATTTGCAAAAGCATCCATTATTGATTGCTTGTTTTTTATAAAATTCGAGAGCATGTTAGGCTTAATGCCGTACTTCCGTGCAATGTCTTGCTTGGCAAGGCCTCCCTGCTCTACTTCTTTCAGGACTTCTTTCATCGCCAGATCAAGTGTTCGGTACGAGCCGCGTTTTGCCATTATTCAACGTCGTGGCCAGCCGAACACGAGGAAATAACTTGCGACGCGCAGCTGACACAGTCAACGAAACACAAGCAGAGACGAGAGAACAAGACTGACAGTGAAAGGGATAGCTCGACGTTCGACACGCCGGTGCTGACTGAACAATCTTGCCGCTTCATGCACTGTGGCCCTGCGCACAACGACGATGTCCACAACAGTGCGCTGCGGACAGCTACGATGGTGACGACAGCAGTGCGGTAGTTGTTCTGGCACTTGAAAAATTGCGCATTTTATTGAAACTAACGGTTGCCTCGAGGCTCTAGATTAAAAAATAACTTCTATTTAACCAATCTTGTGGGCTTTCAACTTCGAATTATTGAGCATTTTTTTCTATGGTGTTGCATACAAAACTGACGGGAACACCTCTTGACTTCTAATTAACCGAAAATTCCAATTAAGCGACTTCGAATTATCGGGAGTCAACTGTACATACACTGGATTTCTACTTATCTGAAAATGCCCCGCCATGGTGGTCTAGTGGCTAAGGTACTCGGCTGCTGACCCGCAGGTCGCAGGATGGAATTCCGGCTGCGGCGGCTGCATTTTCGATGGAAGCGAAAATGCAGGAGGCTCGTGTACTCAGATTTCGGTGCACGTTAAGAACCCCAGGTGGTCGAAATTTCGGGAACCCTTTACTACAGCGTATCTCATAATCATATGGTGATTTTGGGACGTTAAACGTCAGATATCAATCAATTACTTATCCAAAAATGCCTTTCTGATGTTTTGTTCTAGCCATACTTTCTGCAGTTATTACCCACAAAGAAACTTGGCTAAAGGCAACCTATTTTCTAGAAATGCAATGCCATTGCAATTGTAACTGTTGCGATTTTTATTCTTTGCATATCAAAGGGGCTCTTGCCCTCATACTCTTCTTTATCGATCTCTCGATAAAGCTTTGGTCTGCTAGTGAGTAACTTACATTCTTGCTTTTGTAAATATTTTTTCCTGCTAGGTACCCTGGGAAATTGTACACAGAGGCAGCACGGGCTTTGATCACCAGATTTCCTAACTTGGCTGATGTAGCGGGGACTGGCTATGTGAGTTCACATATTATTGCAGAATTGATTGCACTGAAAAGCTTGTCTAATAAATGCCTGCTTTTAAGGACCAACAGTGAAGCGAAATCAGTCATTGACAATAAAAAGATAGCTTCTGCAAGAATTTCAGAATTGAACATGGCTCCTCCTGTTCTATAAGCCATTATTCTAAATTGGGACAGGCAGTTACACATGATTAGCCGATGCAACATTCAATAGTGAAATGCTGCTCGCCCTCAAGGTCCCTGTGTGATGATAAATCTGCAGGCTTAACTTTGCTTCTGATTGGAATCATTGCATTTTCATTAAAAAAGTAAAAATTAAAAAATAGCAACGGCACTTTATTACATGAATACGTATTCATGATGTGAGGAAAGGTAATGTTAGAAAGCTGCACTGCCTTCACACCATCAAGTGAGTCTACCAAGAAGTCAGAATCCACTACGTTTTCGGTCATTAAATACCTCCATGAAACTAAGGGAGAGCTTCATATGTGACGATGCATTATCACTAAGAGCATTGTTCGCAGTCCAAAAATGCTTGTGCGCTGCAAGACAGCATGTAAAGTGCATGTGCTGCACCATTCTTTTTTTCTAGTTAGCTGAGTCGTGGTGCAGCAGGTGATGTTGAACATGTGTTGTGAGCCTGCAGGTCATTCCGTTTACAAAGGGAACAACCAAGCAGTGTCATTCGGTTTAGTGAGTAATGAGGAGCAGTGTAAGGAACGCCAACATGCCAAACAACATGGCTGTGGTGATTTCGCTTAGGTGTTGTGAGCTTTGTCTTGTTTTTCTTCCATCTTAATCTTTAAAAGGTGGTGTCCCTTCAACAAAAAAGTTGAGGTGCATGGAACAGCTTAGTTTTCCTCTTTTGGTCGCTAAATGAAGGTGCTCTATAGCAGCTATCTTGCATCAGTGCTTCGTTTTTGATCTCCTGATATGGTGCCGTTCATGTCTTCACAGAAGAGAGAACACCTGCTATAGGGAAAAAAGTCCCGCAATATGCTAAAACAATAATTTGTGCTTGCTTATGGGTGATGGGGTGCAACAGCCCATATGTGTGCCTGTGGCACCACAAGGGCTTAGTGTGTATGCACTGTGTTTTTCAGTGAGCACTAAAAAGTAGAACATATTCAAACTGTGCTCACCGCACCACAGTGGCTGCTTTTCATTTAGTGGTGAAGTGCAGAAAGAAAAAAGGAACATCCCAGTACTAAGAACAACTTCTTGCTGGGCGAGTTGGTGCATGTCTGTGGTTTGTAATGTTGCACATACAATCGAACAAACACAGGAAGTAAAAAAGCGTAAACGGAAAGAGCGCAAACTATCAACTGGCTTTATTCCTTTGGTTGCTGTAAATATATGCACATTTAGCACATGTCCCAAAAAAATTTGAAAGAAGGTTTGTTTACATAGACGTATGTATATGTAAGGCATATCGACATGAGGCGTGTATTGGCCCATAATCGCAATGGCAACGTATTGCTGCGTCTCTTGCAGCACACATAGAGGAACTCTGAGTGCTGAAGAGAAAAAGGTAAGCCGTAAACTTTGCCCCTTGTTTTTTTTTTTTTTTTCCCCAAGCTGATGGTTTTTTTAGCATGAGCTCCGGCTACTGCTCTCGAAAATACGTGTTTGCATTCTCCTTTCTATGCAAGTAAGACGTGCAATAGCATTTGTATTCGTGTTCCCATAAATTGTTGCATGCCAAAGCAAGGCAGTTTTTGCAATGTTTCCGCTAGCAGCTGTTTACCAAGTTAAGGCGACTCATACACTTATGCAGAAGCCACCTTCATGCAACGAACTTTATCACAGCTAATTGTGTGTGCCTACGTTTCATTGCATGTGCTGAGCACATCGCATGCTTGAAAAATGTACGCAGTCATGCGCAAGTCATCCCACTAACCGATGGCATGCACTTGCTTCTAATTGAGCATGTGCCGTTACCCAAACATAATAAACAAAACACATCAACGAAATATAGGCACACGCAATTAGCTGTGATGAAGTTAATTGCATAAAGGTGACTTCAGCGTGTAACATAAGCTTCTCCGTCACTTGGTAAATGGTTGCTAGCGAGAACATTACAAAAACTGCCTTACCTTGGCACGCAACAATTTTCGGGAACACGAATGCAAATGCTATGGCTCGTCTTACTTGCATAGAAAGGAGAATGCAAACACGTATTTTCGAGAGCAGTAGCCGGAGCTCATGCTAAAAAAACCATCAGCTTGGGGAAAAAAAAAAAAAAAACAAGGGGCAAAGTTTACGGCTTACCTTTTTCTCTTCAGCACTCAGAGTTCCTCTATGTGTGCTGCAAGAGACGCAGCAATACGTTGCCATTGCGATTATGGGCCAATACACGCCTCTCGTCGATACGTCTACGTAAACACACGTGAGCCTGTGTGTACTGCGCCATGTGGAGCCTCTAACATAGCTGCTATGCACACAACGGCGGACAGATGGCAGCGATTTTGCATAAGGCCTATACTCGCACATAGTACTTCAAAGCACCAGCATTTGCACGCCAGCTCAATATTTATTGATCAGAGGTGTGAGCTATCGAAAAGTCAACAGGCAGTGGGGATTCCTAGAAATTTTCGATAAAAATATTTCACGTGAGTCATCTCTTTCAATAAAAATATTCTCACCGAGTTGCGATCGCTAATATTTCATATTTCAAGGAACGAGATCGAAAGGTGTCAAGTAAGGCACAGAGCACACGAGATATTAGTGGTAAACAGCATTGACACAAAGTTCAAGGAAGTCAATTGCATGCAAATGGACTCACTGGCTCACTGAGACTGATAAACAGCGCTAGTCTGAGTTTTGGTGTCTCTGAGTCCGAGCGAGTCCCAAGGGCAAAATATATTTCATGAGTGAGCGTATGTGAGCTCTTCATCTTTGCCGACCTATGTGTGTGCCATTTCACATGCTAGATGGTGTTAGTTGCATCCGGCGGCTTGTCGTTCTCTTAGCTCTTTCAAACTGAAGGTGCAACTAGCTGACAATAAGCACACTACTTATGTGTTGTGAACTGCAGCAATCAATGGACTGTGGTATGAATAATTGGCCACCAGAAAGCTATTGCAAAAAAAAAAATAACTGCACTTCAAAATTGTTGTCACAGCCCTTTTAAGGGACGTGGCAATGAAAATTATCTTTATTTATGAGGCCAAAGGGATGAAATTCGGCATGCAGATGTCATTTGTTGTGCTGATATCATAACTGGAATCGGTTTTGAGCTATCTAATGTACCTCTTGAGTTACAACACTTGATAGACTCTCATTGTCATCCCAATATTAATTAGCTAATTAGACATAAGCTTGTCAAAATTTTTGCATAAGGATATTCACAAGGCTTCATTTTGTGCCATAATGCTATTGGTTTATTTTTAATATTTAAATAAGCACACAAATTTTTTTAATGTCC
The DNA here is from genome assembly GCF_043290135.1 of Rhipicephalus microplus. NCBI lineage: Eukaryota > Metazoa > Arthropoda > Arachnida > Ixodida > Ixodidae > Rhipicephalus > Rhipicephalus microplus. The sequence continues at coordinate 409,139 of NW_027464695.1, read as the reverse complement.
CAGACATATTGTCTTACCAACAACTTTTATAAAAAGCCAATTAGAAAAGTCCGTATGATGTGTACACAAATATGGACAGCTTTACCGCACTCACCCATGTTTGAGAATCTAAGTGCAAAAAACGGAATGGCTATAGCTTAATTTGTTGTGAAATGGCATAGGGATGACTGACAGCAACTGCTCAAAAAATTGAAAGCTGAGAAAATGGAGCCCAAAGATTTTGGAGCTAGAAGTTGATAGAATGGAACTCTGAAGGAAACTGGCTTTATTTTTCATTGGAGAAATGCATCTTTGTGGCTATCTAGAGCTCCAATTTGTCCTCTTTATGATGCCAATATGGTGGCACTGTGCCAAGGGAGAGCTTCAAATTTGCATCTTGCTATGCCCAATTTTCACATAGCTTTTTTTGACGACATCCCACTAGTGAAATGCTTGTTTCTCAACTTTTACTGCTTATTTGGGTCTAAAATCACACTATGATGTGACACATGGTCTCAGGATTGCAGAAAAGAATAATTGAAAAACTGAACATTTTGACCAAATTACGATTCCCATTGCCACGTCTCCCCTTAAATATGCTCTAACACAATAATCATGTTCTGGCATAAGCTATTTGAAAATATTTTGTGCACTAGAATCCGATTTCAGAGCAGACATAGTGTTGGAAGTTATAATTATGCGCCTAAAATACCCCCGAGACCAAATTTTGAAACTCAGGTGCATGTGTGCGATAGTCCTGCATGCGTGAGCACTTCTTAGTGATTATTAGCGAGAAATGTTGCCGTTAAAATATTTTAATTTAATTTCAAAGTAAGCAAGAGTGCGCATCTGAGTTTGCATCAACTCGCAACATCACCACTAATATGACAGAGACAGAGCTCCATGTGATGTTTCGAAAGAAAAGCGAGTATTGTCAACATCACAAGATGTCATGCAGTGCCCGCGTGCACAATACACCAACTGAAATCTGGCAAGGACTATTTTTTGTCACCTCCCCACGCTGTCTTGTCACGCTGCTCTCAATGTGGTAGTTGTTGCTTCGGCCAGGATTGCTCTTTTTATTTTTCTGGGGGGAAGGGGGCACATATTTAGCACTGGCATCGTTTCATTGTTTATCACACATGGGGCCCAGTTTTTATAACTGAGAACAACACCATGGCTTAAATGCACATTATCTCGCACTCTCTCTTTCTCGGACACTGGTTGCTTGTTGGTATTTAGGGGAGCATTTTGAACTGACATAAAATTGTTCTAATTCAGTGATGCTAGCATTATTTATACAATGCATTTGAGCATTAATGATTCAATTTTGGGATGTCCAGACACAAAGCTACAAACTGCAGAAATGAAGGAAAGAAGTGTAAACTTAAGGGCTCATTTTTTTTGTAAACAGATTATTCCAAGAACTAACAGACAACAACGCCAAGGAAAGTATAGGGAATGCTATCAGAAGTAACTGTAATGTAAATGTTAATAAAAGTGAACGAAAAAATAACTTGCCACCGGCACGGATCGAAGAGTGTTCCACACTCATTGTAGTGGCAATGGGCAACACTGACTGACCCTCCCACGTTTAAATACACATATAGTATACCCATAAGGTGGATGGGGGGATGACCACCACTGTGGCTCAGTGGTAGAGCATCGGACGCATTATTCAAAGGCCTTTGGGCCGGTACCTGCCAGTGGCAAGGTATCTTTTCGTCCACTTTTCTTTTGTCACATTTACATTACAATTACTTTTAATACCATCATCTATACTTTTCTTGGCATCATCACCATCTATTCTCATTATTAATCACTTAAACTGCAGTAATGAAGTTACAAGCAGAACATTCAGTGTAGTTTCCCTTTAAGCTCAATAAGTACCCTTGTGGGGTCAGAAAAAATAAAAACAAAAGCAGAACAGAAGTGCCGGGGAGGTAAATTTCTTTTTTCATATTTTCTGTTATAAGTTATTGATTAGAGCAATGTTTATTTTCAAAAGAAAAGGGATGAATCAATAACAACTTTCCGAAATACTTTTATTATGTGATCTCACTCAACCAAACTGTGATGACAGCTGCTGCAGTGGCACTCATTCCTTGTACTTGTTGCCAGTCATACTTTTGTGTGTGAGGCGATCCATGATCACATGATTGCAGTTACCTATTTAAATAACATATTTAGTAACTCTCTCGTGCTTTACAGGATTCATGGCGAGAAGCTCTAAGATTTAAAGCCAAATATGAAAGGAAGAAAATGAAGGCATTAACAAAGGAGAACACAGAAAGAATTCCGCGGAAGAAGAAGCCTACAGAGGACGAGTGCACTGCTCCTCGGCGCACTGAGAGGCCTAGTGTACGTATTTCAAATTTTGCACAGCCCTGCAGACATCAGGTTTGTCTTTGCCATCTGGCCAACAAAATTTATCTGTGCTTTCAGGCAGCTGTCTTGGCTGACGCAGAAGATGCCGAGACCATTGCTGGTCACGTTTTGGCAATGACGAAAGAAGTTGCAAAGGCCAGGCCCGACATGGCCTATATTGAGGACTGTATGAGCAGAACTTTGCCAAGCAGAAGGGAGTGGGTGTCCCAAGACAGCCCATCTGTTGATGACATCATTAAGAAGTACCCTGCTCTTTTAATCGGCTCCATCGTAAGTTTTTCAGTGTGCATTCATGAATCGAAAGTGGCTAAAAAGTGCCCAGGGAAATAGCATGCTCTGCTGTTTCGGCCACATCCATCCATTCTTGAGATGTTTGTTTTGCAATTATTTGTTGTACAGTTGTTCTAAGTATTTTATTAGTTCATCAAGCTTTTCAAAATTTTTATTCTGCAGTTTATTTGATATAAACTATTGAAATGTTATTTACTGACTGTTTGAATTGTTCACTTTATGCTAACATGATGCATATGTACAATGGCTTGAACAAGAATGCAGTAAAACCCTAATGTACATTTTTGATTAAAGTGTAAAAAGTACACCTAAGATGTGAAAAAACAGGAAAAATGAAAATAATTTAGCATTGCTGAGCTGTATGGTTTATTTCATTGCTTACACTTATTGCTTTTACTGTTGCGTGGTTCTGTCCAACACACAACCCGAGAGTCTGCTTGTTTAGGGAATATCAGGGAAGCTCGAAACACAGAAATCGCTTGTTGTGACGTCAAGATGGGGCAGAAAGGGGATACAACATCCTTTCTACTACTGATAGCATGAAGCGAGTGAAAGCAGTGTTTGAGTAATATTTCAGTTCATCAAAGAAGCAATGGAGAGTGCCTCTGAACTTGACGCAATATAGAAGTCGCACAAAGAGAATATAAAAGACGAAGCAACAACTGCAAACCTTTGGCAGATAGCAGAGCAACTCTTGGATTTGTAATCTAGAGTTGCCAGTTCTGCTTATAACAGGAGGATTCGGGCTTCTTTTTCTGCCGATTTGTTTGGAGAATTTTTCAGTCGCCTGTCGCGTTTTAGTTTGGGGTAATTTGCATTTCCAGCAAATATAGTTATTTTAGTTGTCACGTTCCAGAATCCACATTTGTCATTTACTAATAACATTTTTGTTGACTGAAACGTGAATGCATAGGCGTTTACAGGGTTCCCCATAAAGGGGGCCAAAGGTTCGTTGCAGTGGCCCTCAACCCTACTAAGTCTACGTATGGGGAAGATTTTTTGCTCCCCCTTCCCTTAGGTGACTAGGTGAGCTAGGCTGGCCCCTGTGACCCGCTTTCCATGTGCAGGCCTATGGTTATGTGTTCAAACATATGTTGAGGGAAACTCAAGTAAACGTCAAATATATGTCGGGGGAAAATTATAAATAACGTTCATCATGCCATGGCAACATAATGGAAACCATGCTAAGAAGTATCTATGTGCTTTTGTTGATAGTCTTGTATATTGATTCAAGAAATCGTGGAATCACTAGGATTATGCCAAATAGGCCAATTTAGTGCTTCAGCACTAATTTGTGAATGCAAGATGAACTTACTGGTACATTAGTGACAGTAAAAGGGTCAAATAAAACTTGCAACATTGCCTGGTGCATTTACTCATGACAATCAGTCAGTTGTTCGAGTGCCTGGTGTAATACCGTAGAAAGTCTAGTGCTACGGCAGCCAAAGTGATCACTACTTCACGATACCTTTGCGAGATTGTCGCCTTATTTGCCAATGTTTGGTAGCTACAACATATCACTGTTGGCATTGTTTTGTGTCATTGTGGTTTGTAGGAGATGGCCGAATGCCCTGCAATAGTGACTTTGAAAGCAGTTGTCTAAAAAAATGGCTCCTGTGCCAGCTCATCTTAAAGCTATTCTCTAGTACATGCATTGCCACACTCAGCCACAATCTAGTTGACAAATGGAAATTCAAATTAAACTGTGGAAGGTTAGAGTGGCATCATCCACAGAAACATGGTAAATTTATGCTATTTTATTGGCATTATGTGATTCATTTTGAGGCTGTAAAAGAACAACTAAAGTGCATGCAGCACACCCATTCAGGGGAAAGCGAATGTGTGCCAAAATTGGCAAGGTGCATGCTTTGATAATTTATGTTAATTTGGCTTGCTGTACAGAGCAGCATAAAGTATTTTTGAAGGTTTTGCAGTAAGTCTGCAGTTGTCCTTGCTTATATTAAAATTTTATAGTATACTTGTTTTATGACACAACTGGTGGTGCGTCACTGATGTACATCCCTTTGTCTCTGCACTTTTGGCTATAGTCACTCATATTACATCATAGCGACAAGCTACTAACATCTAGATTTTCAATAGCTATATTGACCAAGCGGCAGGAATGAGTAATCTGTTTGCTAAACAGCTTATTTCGTCACTTGCTGCTTCAATGCATCGAATTCCTTGGCAGGACTTACGAAGATTATGTCCTGCTATGTACTTTACTTGTGAAACTGGCAGATAGTAACCTCCGCATTTTATTTCAAAATTGCCCTTTTGTGCTTGGTAGGAGTAGGTCGAACCTTTTTATAAAAGACACTGATTTAAAATAGAAATTGGTATAAGAGACAGCAGTGTGTCTACATTGAAATAGGTGTTGATAAGAAAATGCATAAGTGATACCCATGCTTATAAGAAACACCGCATAAAAAGACAAGAGTTGCTCCTCAGTACAAATTTCTTATAAAGGGGTTCAACTGTATTTGAAAGTGGCTTTGTTTGCCTTTTTGAAAAATTAACAAAAAGCTGGTATTAAGAAGACCGGCAGAAAGAAAGAAAATTTAGACAGTAACAAGGTTAGTTGAGCACACTAATAACAAATGTCTGGTATGTTCCAAGGAACCATAAATATACTCAGCTCAAATGCATTCGCTAGCAGTTTATCTCACATCCATAGCACCATGGTGCTGTGGATGGCACTGCAAATCCAAAACTTAGAAAGTATGTCCCATTTCAGAAAACTGTTGCAAGGTATGAAAATGATGCTTCAAAGCCTTTTTCATAACCTGGTGCACAGTCTCATTTCCTAATATTTTTTAACTGCACACGTATCTGAGCACTTCTGCAACTCCTTAAAAGGGAAAGATATTATGCATTTGTAGCACGAAGCTCAACCGAAATCCTCGTGTATCTTTTAGGATGAAAGCTTTGTTCTGTCCATGGAAATGTTGAGGAATCCATGAAAGTTTTTTTGTAGCTTGGTGCTACAAATGTGTGGTTGTCCATTTTTGTTTTTGTAACAGTAACCGTCTTGCCACATTGCAAGAGCCCATAAAACTGATTAACATCATCTTCAGCATTTTTATTCATATTACTGTAATCGTGAACCTGACTACACGTTTTGCAGTGCTGTGACCTTGTGCAATGTTGTACCGCAGATGCAAGTAAGTCTATAGGGTTTACCGTCATTAAAATGCCTTATGAAAATTTTATAGGTGCAGCTGGAATTCAGGTTGCTTACCAAAGTGCCCATAATGGAGAAACTGGAAGAATTCTTGGGGCCTGCTTCAGGAAAAATAGTAAAAATAGCCAGACAGAAACGTCACATGCAAAAGTTTCTGGAAGACCTCGATGCTGTTCTTGTCGATGCCTCTGAAGATGCATCCGAGGGTAATTTCAAACATTTCTACGCTAACATTACCACCTTTCTTTGTATCTAGCTTCCAGTAGCGCCATTCTTCCGATTTTACGTCAAGCAAATTGGGTGCTGTAAAATTGAATGTATTAGGCAAGATTTGTTTGCACAGTTCTACATTGGTTGACTCAGAGCATGCGTTCGATTAGTCTATCACTATATGCACTTGTTTTGAAAATGCAATGTCACACTCCTAGAAACTGGCATTAAGTGCCAACGACGTGATTACAGGTAGCTATTACAGAGATAAATTTATTTCAAGAGCTCATGTACAGAAGCAATAAAAATTGCTTAAATATCTCAGCTGCTGAAGATCTTAAACTGCCTCTATTTGTGCAATACATTCACCACTGCTTGAACTTCTCAGCTAAAGCTAGGTTGAAATACAGTTCATTCTGTGCTCAAACCAATAAAATAAAATTTAAGAAAATAAGTTTTGTTCAATGATGGAACCAAAACTGAAGCACAGATGAGCACAAGCAAAAGACCAGAATGTTGGAAACAAAGATTACAGAAGAGGCAAAGTTCTGTATTTGTTGTGTGCCATGTGCGTTTAATTGCAAGCACAGCCTGCACGCCCACACAACGAAGTTGGTTGGTGGTCGATATAATGATGCTCACTTATTCTTGACGAAGTAGGGCAGTGACGCTCTTCCGTGTTTTAGTATCGCGGCTGAATGTGGGTGAATTTCATTTCTTCTCAAATATTACTAGAGGTCGGTTTTTGAAAATTTCTAAACTGCAATGGGATTTTTGCATGAATGAATTCAATACTCCCATTTCACAAAATGCCTACCTCCACTAATAAAAAAAGGTAATTTAACATTCTTACATACAGTTCAAAGTGATTTCTTTAGTCTTTTTAAAGGGGTCGTAGCAGGCAAGATGGGTGCCACTGTGTTTTCCAATACTTTTCTTGAGTTTTCAATTTATTTCTGTGCATTCTACATTTGGCAATGGCAAGGATTAAAATTCGTGCCAAAATTTTTTTCACATCTGAAAGCACGAAGATGTAAACTGCATCTTCTAAAGGTACGATAAAAATTTTGTTATATTATGTCTTGCAGTGCTATCCCCAATGGGAATTAGGTTCTGCTGCTTAAACACCATAGCAATACACAAACTAGTTGTGTAGTAATGTAGATGTAAGTAAGCACGTCTACTCCTTCTCACTTCACATTAGGTATCCAGCTGGTCTGTGGTGCACGTGACTGTGAATTTCGCTTGGCTGGGTGACCCTGCATACTTCCTAAGTTTGAGTGTAGTTACCATGACTACCCCATAAAAGATAGTCAGTCATGTACACCATTACAGCCTCTATGTTTCTAGTGAGTTGCTAAAATGGCAGTTTGAATCCAGCTTGTAGCTTTTGCATTTAAGTACTTTTTGAAACAGTGCAACTCACGGTTTTTTCAGAGGTGATGCTCACTGCTGCTATTTGTGTCCTTCCGGCAATGGTGAAGGAAAGAATGGATGCTTTCATCTGCAAATTTGTGAGTATAATTCATAGTTTGTATATTACTTTCCCTGTGAACTGCAGTTGTGAAGTTGCCATCTGTGATAAATGTTTGCTATATCTTTTGCAAGTGAATTGTTGAAAAGCCTTTCAACCAGCCATGTCCAAGACGACTTTCACGTACCATTTATGCATAGGTTACCCAGTACAGTAGAAGCCCGCCATAATGTAGCCCGCTCGGAGGCTACATCACTGTCAGCCACTCTTTGCATTGTTTTTATAGGATTCAATGAATCGGTATCTCCACTGTTTGAAATGCCATGAACTGGCACTCCAAGCTGACCAGAGTGGGCACGTTGATTTTTTATGCAGCCCGAACTGGCTTAAGGATGCATTCAGTGATGTGATGTTGTGTATCGCGAGCCATGATATGGTTTTTATTCGTGTCACCATAAGCATAGATCTTAGAACCTGTGTAATGCTATGTAAGCACGGCATCTGTGCCACCGTCGTCATCCCCAGCCTATTTTTGTGTCTTCTGCAGAATGAAGACCGCTCTAAAATTATCTCCAATTTACCCTTTCTTGAGCAAGCCGATTCAGTTTCATCCCTGTGAGCTCCCTAATTCTGTCGCTCTAGGTGATTCCCTGCCTTCTCGGCTTTTCCTCTTTTTTTTTTTGCATTCATTCTGCTTCTCTTGCCCCCAGTTGTTTGTTTTACTCTTTGTATGGCCGCACCAAGTTTATTTCTTTCAACCTGCAGTACCCGACTGTCTCACCCAATCTGGTGTTTTCTAATAGCTTAATGTTTTACCAACCATTTCCTGTTTCATGGTATGGTACATGGTCCTTAAAGGGATACTGAACAAATTTTTGGCCACCAAGATATTCAATCAAATTGGAAGTGGGGTCCTCAAAGTGATCGGGACAACCTTCATTCCAGGCAGAAACTACAGGGAAATAATGAATTTAATGCGTTTTTAACAAACTACTACCGCATCCAGCAGCCACGCCGTTCACTACAGGAGGTGATGTTTCGTGACGTCATACCCACCCGAGATGGGCACACTAACAATGCGGGCCCTCTACTCGCTCATCTCCCCCTGCGGTTCCTAGAACCGGTATGAACAGCAGCGGTTGCAAACAGTTCTCCCCGCCGAGGCCAAGTAGCTAGGCAAAGCATCAGTGCTTTTGGGAAAGAGTGAGAGAAGAGGACAGGAACTCGTGCGCCCTGCATGTTTCTCGGCGAATGTGATGGCATGGTTTCCACTCGCACACAGACGCCACGGGTTGACAATTCATGAAAAATACAGGCAACTGTTCAAAAATATGGGAAATCAACTGTTTATCAGAACAGTCACATCTTCTGATTATAATCACGAATTTTAGTCAGTTTTCCAATTTTTGTTCAGTATTTCTCTAATTTTTATTAAGTTTCCCTGTTAGGCTCTAAGCCCAGATTACTTGTTGATCTGGTGGTACGTAGAGGTTTGCATACTTTTCATTTGAGGAACAGTGGCTGATTCCCTGTCATGATTTGAGAATGCATGCTTTATGCACTTCTGCCCATTTTTAATTTTGATTAATTTTTTTTCATAAATAGGCTCCCCTTATAGGTTTACATACGCTTGTGCAGACTCCAGGGTAGGCAGCCAATAATGAACTCTTTTTTTCTTTACTATTAGCTTTGTTGATGGCATATTCCTTTTTAGGCATAATTTTGTAGTTCTTGATATATATAGTCAATCTTTTTTTTCAATTCACTGCCATGTGTTAGCTCACATAGTTCTAAAGTGTTTTTTGTGCAAGGTTTTTGCAAATTAAGGGCACCTAGGCCAGAAACTGCATGGTCTTATCGCACTCAGTTTACTTGTGGGTTGTTTCTGTTGTCATGCTAGCATGCCATGCCTGCTCAATTTTTTTATGCCTTCAATGGAATCTCTTACAATAACATTTTCATCGATAATGCAGTTCTAAATGGAGTTCTAATGCAGTTCGATAATGCAGTTCTAAAAGACAATCTAAATATGATTGTATGTGCCAGTACCCCTATATATAGCCAAACAAATTGGAGTCATGTAGCTTTGTTATATTTTGCGTAACTGATTGCCAAATTCGAAAAAAGCAGCAGAGCAAGTAAGCGTGGCACCCCACCTCTCCGTCATTATTAATTTACTGTGCTTCGAACAATTTTTTTTACAGCAAAACCAATTGCGGATCTCTTCTTTCCACTGATCAAACAACAATATAAAATTCTGAAAAAAATTTAAGAGGTCGACCAGCCATGGTTTGTTCAATCTTACGTGGAATCACACCTTTTTCTTTTTTTTTTTTCAGAACGAATTATTGGGTTGTGTGTAAACAAGACCAGTCACTAAACTGTGGATAAGCCTGTAGCCTTAGTGCGAATGCTTTATGAATTATTAAGAATGTTCCTTCTAGTTTGGAAGCATGCTTTGCAAATTAATTTCAGTTTCATTTATTTGTCAGTGTGCCGTAAAACATTACGTTTTATCTGTTCCTACATAAAGGAGCTGTTGTAATAATGAAGCAACAAGTTTTTTGTTGAAGTGTGCTTTTTTATTTTTGTAGGACCCCACAAAGACGCACTACGTGCCCACAGTCACATTCATGGGAAATGTGTTGACATCTGATGCATTTGCTGTGAGGCTGGAGGACATCGAAATTGCAGAGAAGAGCCTCTTGGCAGCAATTTCCACCCAGATGGCACTATACTGGGCTACCAATATAGTTTTTGATAAAAAAGCTCAACGAACGTTTGACGTTCTATCCCGCGCTCTTAAAGTGAAGAGTGGCCTACGGCCAACACCACTAGTCAGCGTAACACTGACCACCCTGAGCCATTAATGAATAAAGTTTTTTGAACGAATAGATGTGGATTTCTTATCTCTCCTGGAGCCTCTGTGCCAGACATGGCGCAACCTAATGAAAATCATGTTCTTGAAAACTTTTTTTCATTTGCCGCTGGGAGAGCTTGACGGCTGGTTTCTTAAAGAGCACTCGCACAAGTAATGAACTACATTGAGAGACATCGATCATGAGCAACTGCATGCGACTCTGATGAGGAACGTTGTGAAAGAGTAACCATCGCTCTCATTGGCGTGGAATATCCATTCTTCCCTGCGGGACTAATGGGAAAGAGTAACAATTGCTCCAATTAAGAGCACTCAGAGAGAGCAAGTGTTACTCCTGTGAGAGTATTCACAGAGCATATTACTCCTTGTAAAGAATAACCATCGCTCCCCGGGGAGTATTGATAAAGACTATCTGTTACTCCATCAGGGGCATACGGAAGGACTAAGCGTCACTCCCATAGGAGCATTGACAGAGAGTATCCATTGCTCCTTCTAAAGAGTAACCATCACTCCCCTGGGAGTATTGAAAAGGACTATCTGTTCCTCCATTGGAAAGAGTGTCACTCCCATAGGAGCATTGACCAAGAGCATCCGTTCCTCCTTGAGGAGTTTAGGAAGGGAGCAATGGATGCTCTCATGCGGTGTAATTGCAAAGAGAACTGTTGCTCCCCTGAGAGTATTAAAGAAGACTATCTGTTCCTCCTTTCAGGAGTATTGGGAAAGAGTAACCGTCACTCCTGTGGGAGTATCAAATAAGACTATCCGTTACACCTTTGAGGAGTATTGAGCAAGAGTAACCATTGCTCCCATGGGAGTAGTGACAGAGCATCAGTTGCTCCAGTCAGTTACTCTCTGAAAGAGCAACTGAAATTGGGGAGTAACGGTTCCTCCCGTCGCAGTTACTCCCGAAATGGTGCAATGGGTGTGGCAAGTCAGTTACTCCTCTAAAGGAGTAACCTCGACCCCCCTTTTCCTCCTTTACTTTTTAGAGTGTACTGTCTGCTACATTGTAAACGTTCCGTGATTCTTGCTTGCGCTTTCGGAAATCGACCGCAAAGAGAGAGAGAGAGATAGAGAGAGAGAGAAGAAAGAGGTACTGCGCTGTTAGGACATAAAAGCATTCGCGCCAGTGTTCTTTTTTTTTCCTTTTCCCGTTGTTGTTTGTATGTTCAACTTCTAACAGCCGAGCACGAGGATCGTAATGCGGCAGACCGGGAAGCAGTGTGATTTGTTTGTTTTTCTCTCTCTTTCTAAATCCTCCTCTCCCAGTGCTCCCTGCAGTCCCAGTGCTCCCAGTGCCGCCATATACAGCGCGTTTGTTTTGCCGTATCGATTCGGTGCCGTCTCTGTGTCAAGGTCCCCGGGTGCCGGAACGTATACATCCGGCATTGTGCTCGACGGCGACGCAATTCCCCGTCGCCCCGGAAGCGAGCTGCCTTGTTTACTGCGCCACGGGCTCTCATCCCAGCGCTCGACATTTCCCCCTACCGTCCTTTCCACATCCCAGTTCACCGCTTGAAAGGAACACTAAATAACAAACGCTAATCGTTGCCAACCCGCGACGCTTCTAGGTAATCAGGGCGTCCACTGTTATCGTTGACTATCGTAAAACCGTGACGCCATTATCGCGTGACATCCACCGTAGGTCGCCCAGCCGTGGTGGTCTAGTGGCTATAAGGTACTCGGCTGCTGACTCGCAGGTCGCGGGTTCAAATCCCGGCTGCAGCGGCTGCATTTCCGATGGAGGCGGAAGTGCTGTAGGTCCATGTGCTCAGATTTGGGTGCGCGTTAAAAATCCCAGGGTGGTCAAAATTTCCGGAGCCCTCCACTACGGCGTCTCTCATAATCATATGGTGGTTTTGGGACGTTAAACCCCACATATCTATCATCCACCGTAGGTCGTGGGATCGAAATCCCGGCGCTCAAACGTGCCCCCCCCCCTCTTTGCGTCCCAGGTCGCCGCTTTAGGAAACACTCATTAACGTCGTCGAATCGCCTCTAAGCTATCCCGACGTTTCTGGGAAATCAGGGCGTCTAATCTTATTGTCATATGCATGGACACTAAAGTGCTGCAGTAAATTAGTTTGGACTAGTGACTAACGAACTATCTTGCTGTTGATTTCGCCGTCACGGGTCTACTTACAGGTGAGAACATTGGAGGAGTTTCACTTTTAAATTTGCCGCCGAGAATTCAATGGTGCTGAGGGCGCGCCCTATCGGACTTCACTGTTCGTTCGACCCATCGCTATCGATGGTGACCTCTCGAATTTAAAGAATGCATGCGAGCCAGTTGGTGCGTATTTATAGTATTGTTTTTTTAAAAAAAAAACAGTGTGAAGTGAACACAGAAAAGAATTCACAGCGTTGAATTTGTGGGAATTCCGCGTTCGTTCGCGTTTATAGTTCGCGCTGTTTTTATCTGTGGTCACAGATTTCATAATTTTCTTTTTCTTTTTTTGTAGTTTGCTCACTTTGGCTCTCGAAAGTTCCCTGAAAGATTTTACGTTAATTAGACATCTGCCTCTCTCAGAAGACAATGCACTTCATATTTGCTGATTAAGAAGCGTGTATGTCCCCGTCAAAGTCGATTACATCACGGCGGCGACTGGTGCGCGAACTTCAAGGGGGGCGTCGCCACCCGCACTCTTCTATTTTCGCGTCTGCCCGCTTACCGAGTGTCTTGTCGCAGAAAGCGCGATGTTCTTGGTACTGCGAAAGAACTAGTTACGAATGCAATTACTAATACGATACAAACAAAAAATGTTTAAGAGCGCAGCTTAGTCGCCCCTTCCTTCGTTGACCAACGTCGCCGTTGTCGGCGTCTCTGACGGAGCGAACGAGGACGAAAGAGAGAGAGTCTCTGACGGAGCGAACGAGGACGAAAGAGAGAGAGTCTCTGACGGAGCGAACGAGGACGAAAGAGAGAGAGTCTCTGACGGAGCGAACGAGGACGAAAGAGAGAGACCACCTGCCGTCGAGGAGTTTTTTTCCTCCACGAGAGCCAGCGAGGCGCAGCGTTAGCGTCTGCAATGCCCCGTTCCTGTTCGCGCTTCTTATACGTATTGTCCAAGATCGATCCTTCAGTGTACGATGCGAATTCTGTCTCCAGGTGGTCACCTTATTAGTGGCAAAACAGTCCCAGTATGTCGGCCAACCATAATCCTACGTTACTGGAGCGGGTAGTGACCCATGTCCAGCTCTGACCCAACGAGCCCTGATCGACGCGAGCCAGGACGGGATCAAACCCCGCTGCTCGTACGACCTTCCACCTTATCTCCTCCCTATATAGTTTGCCATCTAAAGGAACTCAAAATAACAACGCCAAATCGATATGTGCCAACGGCAGACGCTTCTGGAAAATCATCCCCTCTTATCGTTCACGTCCGGGTATATCCTTTGTTAGGTGGCGTTGTTGTTTACTCTAACGTTAACCTTTAGCCTTACGTCGATCACAAAGCAGTGTTCCTATAGGCAACTTGTAAGTCTCAACTCCAAATCGATTTAACTTCACGTGGCGTTTTTTTTTGCGTTGTCAGAACATGCACTCTTATTGTTTACTATCATTTAACTTGAACGCAGTTGCTGCTTGCCGTAATTGTTTACGCTTAATGGTGTCGACCTTTAATCTGACGTTAGGTGCAGCATGCTACTTTAAGTAACAGCGCTAAATTGATTTAAGCTTACACAACGTTTATGCTATATCAAATCATCCACACTTGTTGTGAACTCTGATATCGTAAATTTATTAACAAATATTATTTTTAAATAGCTTGTAGACAACGTAAATTAAGCTGATCGACTTGGAATTTTCCAGTTCCTTGACGTCCTTTTTCTTATGGATTGAGATGACGTTGGCATTGTTCGAATATCCTAGTACCCTCCTTGTCAAGATACACGTCGTATACAGGGTGGCTAGTTTCTCTAATACAGTCTCTCCACCGTGTTTCACCAGGTTTGATGTCATCTGATTCTCACCTGCGTCCTTACCTCTTTGCATTCTCTCTATAGGGCTTTCTTTTTCCCCCGGTCGTAACTGGTGGGATGTCCGATTGCCCTGGGCTATTGCTGCTTCTTACGTTATCATCTCGATTTTCTCGGCTGATGTACAGATCTCTGTAGAACTCTGCCGCTACCTCTGCTGTCCTGTTAATTATGTTGATTACTGGTAATGACTGTCTTTTTTTTGTCCCTTAATGCATATTTCAGATTTTCTCCTATGCACAATTTTGTATTCACAGCTTTGATGCTCCTTCTCTTCTTTAAAAATGCTCAATGCTATCTATGTTGTACGTTCTGATGTCGGCTGCCTTACGCCCGTTGATTAACTTCGAAAGCTCCGCCTGCTCTGTTTTTTCTGTTGCATTTGAAGCTTTCATGGTTTGAGTTTCACGCTTATTAATGAGGTTTCTCCGGCGGCTGCATTTCCGATGGAGGCGGAAATGCTGTAGGTCCATGTGCTCAGATTTGGGTGCGCGTTAAAGAACCCCAGGTGGTCGGAATTTCCGGATCCCTCCACTACGGCGTCTGTCATAATCATATGGTGGTTTTCGGACGTTAAAACCCACAAATCAATCAATCTTAAGGAGGTTTTTGTCTATAGGATAGCTTGTCAGTGTATTGTCTAATGACTTTACTCCCGACTCCCATTGCACACTTCTTAATCAGAATATCGTTCATTACGTGAAATGATAACGCCGTTCCCTCGGTTAGAGCACCGATTCTATTCTGAAGCAAAACTCTGAATTCCTGTACTTTCCCTCTCAGCGTGTCCGTTTCTGCCGTTCCTTCCTCAGGTCTAGGTTAATTTGAGACTTCACCATTTCATGGTCACAGCATCGGATCTTGCCAACTACTTCCACATCCTGTACTATGCCCGGGTGGGCTCACAGTGTGAACTCTGTTTTATTTTAGGGGTGAAGCTCCTGAAGCCGTGTGTCTATCCCTCCCTAGCTCGTCCGTGACCGCATAGTTCGATGACTCACTCAGCAGGTGCGGACGGACGGATGGACGGGCGGATGGATGAGCGGGCAGACCGATGGAAGGACGAACGGATGGACAGACAAATGGATAGAGATAGACAAACAGACAGACGGATGGACGCATATTAAGTACAGTTTTAAAATCCGGAAAACACCACTATTTTCGCGAGACCACGCTTGGTATAAGTGAGAAAACGTGCGAAAAGAATATTTGTGAACCATACATCGTGGCATCGTAAATTTTGGCGGTGTGTGTCGGGTCCTGTGTAGCTTCTGATCGGTAAAAAAAATGAGGTACACTTTCATCTGTGGTTGCCATAGACCATTAGACCTAACATACCACGCTGAAGAAAATTTCATCGAATCCATGTCGCGGAAATACGAAGAATACTTTTATTATCTCCGGTAATAATGAACTTATGATAGTTAAACTTGCGACATTAGAGATCTTAGAGCACAGTTTATGAATCTAAACCAAGTCATTCTTTCACTTTGGTGTTTTTTTTAAGGCGAATCTATGTGCTATCCAATCTTTCTTTTGTCGGCTGAAGCGCTATGCGTTGCTGCTGCCTTAGACACTAGCGCCAGATTTCCCCCTAGCGTGTTATGAAACTTCTTCGCCCCTCCCCCCCACCTAGCCATATTTCATTTTCGACGTCTGTTCAGGCTGTTATGACGACGTGATTTTATTACCAGGGTAATGTTATTAAACCTCTCCTCATAACACGGTGCGCGCGCAGCATTGGCGTGTTATAGGCGTAACCCTGTAAGCGCGATCATAATGGTGTTACATATAGAGCAATTCGGGAGAATAGACGTTACATCTTCAAGATTGCAATATCGTATGCAAAGTGCGCGCGGGACACGAGTATACTCGTCCGGTTGTATATGCCTCAGGACTCTTCCGTAATGATCGGCTTATTTCTTTTTCATTCATCTTTCATTCCCCTCACCCTTTTCCCCAGCACAGGGTAGCCAGCCGGTCTAAGAACTGGCTAACCTCCCCGTCTTTCCGCTTCAACTTTCTTCCTCCTCCTCCTCCTCAGTTAACTGAAGCCTTTGAAGTCCGAAGAAAAGAAAAAAAGAATTGGGTGGCCCCGCCGTGGTGGTCTAGTGGCTAAGGTACTCGGCTGCTGACCCGCAGGTCGCGGGATCGAATCGCGGCTGCATTTCTGATGGAGGCGGAAATGTTGTAGGCCCATGTGCTCAGATTTGCGTGCACGTTATGGAACCCCAGGTGGTCGAAATTTCCGGAGCCCTCCACTACGGCGTCTCTCATAATCATATGGTGGTTTTGGGACGTTAAACCATACATATCAATAAAAAGGATCGGGTGCGTCATTCATCCATAAATCTTATATCTAAGAAGCATACAATATCAGTTTTCGATCAGCACGAGTTGTACCTCAAGGCAATAAATCAGTAAAATTTATGGGAATTTGTCAAAAGCGTGATGTGATTGCGGGCAATTCCGTAGCGTGTTTGTAAGTGGGGCTTGGGGGGATTGGGGGTAGTTTGGACACCTGGTGGGTCCTTAACGTGCATGCAGCTAAATGTAAGCGCACGAAAGTTTTTTGTATTTCGCTCCTATCGAAATGCAACCGCCGTGGCAAGTAATCGAACCCAGACCCTCGAGCCTATAGGGTGGCACACCTAAATTGCTAAGGTACCACGGCTGGTAGGCATAGCGCAACATATCAGTTTCGATCATTAGGTCCAATATATATATTTAAGCTTCTTCAGGAGGGACTTACGTATTGTTGACTGCGGCGTTTCTTCCTTTCTTATTCTTTCTTTCTTTCTTTTACAGTTCTCCTAAATAATGTTTAGTTTAGAGTCACGCATGTTGTTGATGATGATGATGACGATGATGATATTTGTGCCTGGCTCATGCCCAATACAGGGGTAGGTTGCCTACCGTGGGATTGGCCAAAAAAATGGCCATGAGTGAATTTTATTGCGATTGAGAAATTTTTTAACCATAAAAATGAATTATTAACGACAGCTTACGCGTTCAGCTGCGGCATCGTGCTGACTCAATAAAACATTTTGCGACAGCGGAGTAGACAGCCCTATGACAATGTCCAACTAGCGCGCTTCCTAAAACTGAATATATATATTTTTTGTTTAAATTGTGATGTTGCAATCCAAATCGATTAAATACGCTTCTTTGAGAATGTTTTGTTCTGAGTAAATGGAAGCGACTGCACTATAAAATGGATATTGTTCTATTGATTCATCCATACTACAAAATGAACACGGAGTGGGAACGAGCCCGACTGGCTCGGTGGATACGAAAGTTTAATTTTGCAACTCGACACGGTAATTTCTGGAAACGGCACTTTCTGCTTTTAGGTAGGACGGAAAAAAAATTTCTATGCCAACACGTCTGCTTTTTCATCTTCAAACGTCCTTTTTGGTGAACGTGGTGCGAGAAACGTCTTCGTAAGCGCGATCGATTTCGACTGATTCTGCGTCGATCTCCCCCCCCCCCCCTCCCCAACTATAGCAAACGCTTACGGGACTGGCACGTTACGTACAGACCTCGTGCTGCCCACCTCTCCATTTGTGAGCGTCGTATAACCTTCATTAGTGAGACCGTGGCATCGCTTGCGAAATCCCTTTTTTCGGAGTGCTGCCGCGTGACTTCGTCGTGTTACGTGTTTGACGGTGCGTCGTCGACACGTTGCGTAATAACGCGGATGGTGGCATCATTGGGCGCTCATGTCGACGTATATATAGAAACTCGATTTCGGTATGATTGGTACGGAGTATACTGTGTGACGCGTTTACGCCGCTTATGAAAGGTAAACTTGAAAGACATTCGCCTCACAGGCACTCACAAAACCCCACAGGGTCCCTTGCACATTCCCTAAGAGGGAGCGCGAGTGAGTCGTCATCATCTTTTCCCCCCTCTTCGTTATCAATTGATTGTACGACCCCCCTCCCCTTTGGAAAGATTTAGATTACGTGATACTTTTGGTGCTACTATTGCGCTCTCGCTGTCTGTTGACTTTCCATATATATATTAGGCATCATTCATATATATGGTATCTAAGACTGTGGCCTATCCGGCCAAGGCACATGCATATATGGCGAGCACTCATATATGGCCTGAGTTGCCCATTTCTCGTTATAGCCATATATGTGAATTTTTATGCAAGTCTATGTATAGTAATTTCGTAAAGGACCACTAGAGAAAGGCTTTCGCCTTAGTAGAGAATCTCGGTGCCGGTACCTCAAAGCTGCTTGCATACGTAAGAGCTTGGGTTACACTGTATTCCCTTTGCGTGCGGCTGGGAGCACGAAAGAAAGCAAGAACGTGCGTACGCAAGCCACCTGGGATCTCATTACAAAAACTCTAATAGAGAGATTTAGTGTCGTGCCCTAAAGCGGCACGTGCACTCAAACCCATGAGCTCTTTTGTATTCTCCTTGTGCGCGGATGTCAGTAGAAGGGAACGCAGGAGCGTGCCTATGCAATCGTCTTGGTGTCCCCGGTGCTGAATCTCTCTAACACATACGTCAAGTCACGCAGACACATTAACAGCGAACGTAAGCGCTACCGTCGGAGCTACCATCTTGAGCGCTATACCGTCGGAGAAAGCCAACCGTTCAATCGTTACGGGATATAAGCGGCCCTGTCGAAATACGGCTCGCGTGGCGCAGCTTGGTTGTTTTTACCGCCAACCCGGAAGAGAAAGGGCCAGCGCTTCCATCGAAATGGCGTGCTATTTTGCGGCGCAGCGCGGGAAAATAGGGCCCGCGGCGGCGCTGGTGTCGCAATAACGATTCACAAGGGGGGGGGGGGGATCGTGCTCCTCTCCCGATATTCCGTTCATAACTCTCCTCTCTTCCTCCTCCTCTCCGACCATCTTGTTCTTTTTTTTTCTGTGCTCCATGCTTTCGGCACGGCGCGAGACTACTGTTTACAGTTAGATGTGCGTCCGTGGTTTTTTATGGGAGGAAGAAGCGGCGACTTTGTGTGGTGCTCTTGCACGCACATTCGTGCACTCGCTGAGCTTATTCGAGCGGCGGCTGTGCGCGTGGGCGGGCACACACTGTCTGTCTTGACCGGGAGGAGAGAGCGGGGGTTGTGTGTTGCTCTTGAAAATCGATTCCGGCACGTGTCAAGGACGACCCACAGATTTTTTTTATATGTACACATATTTTTTTTCCCGTTTCGTCATCGGGAGTGCGCGCGCAGCGAGTGGCTGCACTTCCGGGACCATTTGTATCCTAAATTACTTGTTTTTATTTATTGGTTTATTTATTTATTGGTACTGCAATCCCCTGGAGAAACTTTAGCAGGTGGGTACAAAAGACGTAAACATCAGCATATACCACCAGGCCTTCCTCTCTCTCTCTAGGAAATAGAAAAAAAAAGAGGTCTACGCTTCTCAAAAACTGGTCGACGTTTTGGTCGGAGACCGTTCTTCATCGAGGTTCTACGTGAAGACTCGGTCTCCGATCGAAACGTCGACGAGAGAATGGTGTTTCGAAATGCGCGCACAGCTATATAATAAACTGTTAATTCAACTTTTCGGTTAGAGACCGTTCTCTCTGATCGAAATGCTCACCAACTAAACAGTCTTTTTGAAGCGTATATCCATTTCCCGTACGCAGTTCGAAAGTGACCGCTAAAAACGTGCCTATTCCGACGTTTCGACCGGAGTCTGACCTACGAAAACTGTAAACGAACTGAGCTGTACAGTTCGTGTACTAACGTTGTGGCCGGCAGACCAGCCTTTATCGAATCAAACAACGAATCGAACTTTTAATTCACGTTGAATTCATAAGAAAATTTTGAAGGGTACTCGGAGCTAAAAAATCTTCTCCACACAGCTTGGCTGGGTCCCCGAAGTCGTTTTCGTTGGCAGCATACAACGTTCGCAGCACGGATATGCACATATAAGATTATCATTACAACATGCACGAGTTATACTATAAGAGCTTCAGTGGGGATTGCATATTTTACTTATGTGATTCTTAAAGGAGAAAAGAAGATGAAAGTGAGACCCGTAACTGTCTGCATCATAGTGCGACACCTCAACAATAGCTCCCGAGGGATGGGGGTAAGGAGGGATTAAAATGATAGGATTATATATATATATATATATATATATATATATATATATATATATATATATATATATATATATATATATATATATATATATATATATATATATATATATATATATATATATATAAAGAGAGAGAGAGAGAGAGAGAGAGAGAGGCACATGGACAGCAACATCCAGAAGCAAGGAGAAGATAGGAAAGATGGGATGGACACGGTCACAGGAGTCCGAGGACAGGGAACCACTCTGCGAGAACTCTTGTCGGCGGCAGGGTATGGCGTAGGGCGAGCCAGTCGGCCAGAGCTGCGCTGCCGTCGGATATCGCAGGGGCACAACCGGTCGGCACAAAGTCCAGAAAGCGAGTTCGGGGATTACATCAAGTAATAAACGTTACATATATATTCAACGAGTTTCAGTTGTACTCTTCAGATGGAACGTTATTGATGGAGGTCATAAGCCTTCGTCGAATTTTAGTAAAAGACATCTTTTTCTCGTTAATATGTTACGACAGCGACGTTAGCCGTAGGAAAATGTCAAGACCGTGGATTGAGTCTGAATCAAAACATTGCTGCTGTTGTGATAACGTATACGTATAGACGGCGTTAACCGACATGGGTGTGTAATTGGGCAGACCTGTAGCCAACATCAGTGGCCAACGTGCATTATGCGATAAGATTGACATTCTCTGCGGCCGAGTTGGGAATCGAACATCATTTTGATCGTGACGGGGCGGAAGCGACGTGTACGTCCGTGCTTGCGTCGGCGCGGGTTGGCCCGCAACCGACGTGTCAAGTTTGGAAGTTCTGCGAAATTCTGTGAACAGCGTCGTCATCTATACGCCAAATTGCTACTCTGGATATACATTTGATTGATGATTTGAACGATTTGTGGGGTTTAACGTCCCAAAACCAGCATATGATTATGAGAGACGCCGTAGTGGAGGAGCTCCGGAAATTTCGACCACCTGGGGTTCTTTAACGTGCACCCGAATCTGAGCACACGGGCCTACAACATTTTTCCCCTCAATCGGAAATGGAGCCGCCGTAGTCGGGATTCGATCCCGCGACCTGCGGGTCAGCAGCCGTGTACCTTATAGCCACTAGACCTCCGCGGCGGGGCTGTGGATACACATTTGCGTTTCAATTTTTGCGAACACAAAAATGTGGCATACATAACGGGAACTTCGGCCACCTTTTACGACGCGCAGGCAAAGAAGCCAAATTGTAAACACTCGCATTTATACCAGTTTCGTACAAAGTTTTGGAATACTATAGGCGTGTGCATATAGTTCTGCAAAGCTACATTGAGCATAGCAAAAAGCTGTCCGGAAGAAACAAGGGGCGAAAATACATTTCATAGCTGCCGAGTTTATTTCGCGCCTTACTGTGCTGTATAGGCTGCTGCCCCGAAAGGTGGTGGGTTAGATCCCGACTGGTGTTCGCGTTTTGGTCGAGGCGGAAATGCTAGACGCCGGCGTATACTTTGCAATTTCTGCGCACGTTAAAAAAAAAACACCAGACCGTCGAAATCTGCGGAGCCCTCCACTACGGCGTTTCTCATTGTCACATCGGGATTCTGGGACGTAATAAAACCATGAAATGTCGCTATTGTTCTGTAATTTCATATCTGGTGCAAACAAGTTTTCGATCTCGTGATCTTTTCGCAAATTTATTAACTCATCACAACCAATATGCTATTTCGAACATCGTGACATTCCGCCGTCTTGTAAGTTCCTATTGGTCCGGAGGGCTTGTGCGTGCATGGCCTGTCGGATTGGCATGCAGACGGATGATTATACGGTATCTCGATTTGATTGGCTGGAAATGCCGCCGCAACGGAATGCGGCATCGTGCACTGTACACAATGCTGAATCTCGTACGTCATCGTGATTTGCTGTGTTAATTAGTCAAGGCCCATCGCAATTCCTGGTGGGTGATTTCCCCCGTCAAGAGTCGACGCGTCAGGTGATGCGGTTGACGGCAACAAGGTTAAGTTAACTGTACATTAAAATACTTGTCAGTTTGAACAGGCACAATTAACTACACAGGGCTATCACTGTCCTATATGACCTCCTAACAACGGCGGCTCGCATTCAGACTCCATTCGTAATAAAGTTCAGTTCTTGTCTTTATCGTATACACGAATTCGCGCTTCCGTATATTCGTCACCGCCTAGCAACAACACAATTGGCGCGGCTTCTTTATCTCACATTGTCAACACACTGCAGCGACATTGATACATGCATTGGGTGGCATTATTTAGTTCGGCAACGGGCTCTTGTTTGGTTCTACTACTTATTTATTTATTTATTTTTCCTAAAAGGCATCCGCGCGTTATAATGACGCCGAAATTCTGCCGATACAAATCCGTAATTATAAACATATATAGATCGCTCCCTCCCGAAATGTTAGCGACATTTTTTTTTTGTGTACGTATGTGTTGTTCCGTGAATCGCGCGCATTTAATTATTTGCGTCACCTCTGTGTGCAGCTTATCAGTGGATCGCGCTAATCCGTCTTTCTTTCCTGACACCTGCTTGTTTCTGTGCGTGCTTGTTACCGTGCGTCATCGCAATATACGGCGATTAAAATCTATTCAACTCCTTCGCATGCAGGAATGTGTTTCTCGCAAGCGCAAGCTGTGGTTGTTTGTCGCGGAACGTTGGTTGTTTTAGTTGATGTTTGTTCTCTGGAACGTCGTCAAGGCGTCACACAAGTGTCACGCTCGGGGGTTTGTTGTTGAGCTGAAGGAACAATGGAACACGCTTTAATAACGCTCGCCGCAACCATGGGTGTTTAAGGAATGCGAGATGTGCTAGGATGCCGTTGTCGCCCCCTTATGACGCTTGAGGTCGCCACTTGTCAGATGCGTTTCTGTTACGAGGTCTAGAATGCAACTTCTATGGGTTATGCGCAAATTTTGATGTCAGCGACGGTTGTCCATCTCTGAGCAAGAGCCACGAATTTCGAAGGCAGTGCTTTTGATTTACCGTGATCCTCGGAGCCTGCAGCAGTAGCCGGGACCACGTCTTGGATGCCATGTGGTTCTGATCATGGCTATATTGTCCAGTTAGAGCAGTACTGACACACAGGCTTCTTTCTGTAACATTGAAGTTGCTTCAAAGAGATGTTGCTGACATTCTAGTACATTATTTTTTTGCGTATACTAGATTGAATTTTCGACATTATGAATGTTCAGGACGAACCTATATTTGGCATGCCGAGTTGATCACGAAAATTGGATGCACAGCGCAAAGAGCATTACCGCGACGTAACTGCAGGGAGCTGAATTGGTTCAAGTTGTGTGCTGATCGCATATAGGGCTACGGATATAGATGATGTGGTTGGTTGGTTATGTTAAAAAAAAAGAATGGCAGATAACTTGATCACTGGATTCACATCGAAGACAGTGCTGTGGTTTTCAACTGCGGATAGGCAACAGTTAGCAAGGATTAGCGAAAACTGGTCATCATTTAGGTAACAATAAATCATATTAGAGAGTGTTGGTCGTGTGCCACATGGTCTTTAAAACATGCCCCCCCCCTCCTCCTCCTCCTATTTATTCTGCTGCTATCCACTGTATAGTATATAGTACCTATAATTATTCGTTTTGTTGATAACTAATACAGAGGTGGATGCGCAAAGTATTTACCCCGGATATATGTTGTGATGTGCGGGGAACTGTTCACGATAATGGTGGCGACACTATTATAAATGTTTTTTGACGTCAGATTTCGGGCGAGATACCATCAGGCCTTTGCGGGTGACAGAAAAACAAAGCAAAGAAAAAAATCAAACGGGTAAACGTAATTTTCAACTACCGCGAGTGTAGTTGAAAGAAAATTTTGAATGCGCCATCACTGCTGGCCCCTTTATCTTTCTGTTAATCTATCTCATTGTCAATCTCTAACTGCGTGTTTAGCCCTATCAATGTTGTTTCTAAGACAAGGAACAAGGAGAGGATGTTGTACTTTCTCCATGCTCGTGACCTTGTTAAGAGAGCGTGTGCGTGTATACCCGCCCGTCCGTCCATCCGTACGACCTGCAGTCACTTTTCTTAGAGCCCATTGACAGGCCAATGACGATAGTTATAGCGGGATAACAGAACGACGACAAAGGAGCAAGAAGGAGACTCCGTTCTGTTTTCGCGCCATAACTATCGTCATGTAATACCAACTAGCCGAAACTGCCACACTCCTTGACAGGTATTACATATGGGTTGAAAAAAGCAGCTACAGCTAATAGCCGTAACATAGACGTTGAGGTAAAAGAAATGCAATGCAGGATACTACGAAGATGTTCGTGAAAGTTGTGCGTGGTAGTATGAAAAATTAGTACAGCTTCACGAAGTTCAGACACATTGAATTATAAAACATATCACGCATGAACTACAAACCATAGAAATACAGGCTGCTAAGCCTTACATACTACACACCAGCACACGAGCGTATTAACAAAATATTTCCGATTGTTATCGGCAATGATATCAACCTAGGGTCTTTCCCGGTGGTAGATGGCGAGGAAACATGGTGATTGATAAGTAACGGTAGTAAGGGCAAATATTGAACGTGTTTTAGAGGGTTGGTGCAGTCACTCCGTTTCTAATAATGTCGAGATAAGACGCTGTATACTTATCCCGGATGAAAACAGCGTTTTTTTTTATACAATGATCGCGACGCACTGGTCGGTGGCCGCGGTTCTTATTCAACTCGGAACAGGTTAAGTAATCGTGTTGAGTCGACGTGCTCTGTTGCGCCTATATCGCGAAAGTTCACGTGGCGCGAAACGCGGGCACGTCCTGCTGGGTTTGGAGAGAGCTGAACGAGTTGGGGTCCGTATTCGCGTTACAAGACTGGTCGTGCAAAACACGGGCACGAGGCAGAAGTAAAAGCGACGGAAACACCCTGGTCTCGTAACAAGTCCTTTGGGCCCTTCTTATAGGGGCGTTATGTTGGTGGCGCGACCTTATTAGATGACCTAAGTTATGAGTCCACATTACGTGTGCTCAACGCACTCACGTAGCGAAAACGCGGGGGGCCCAACCCACAGTTACGTGTATTCGCCTGCGGGGAGGGGGTGGGGGGGGGGTGTTTTCTCGGTACTACTCCGGTTGTGACGAGATCGCCAAGTGCTGAGAAAGGAAATGGAAGGGGGGATTCCAAAAGCGGACGAGCTACGCATGATTGTGCCTCCTCGGAAGCTGCAGCAGCGGAGGAGGGCCGTTATCCTCGCTCAAGGAGGGAGGAGGGTCGCGTTCGTGGAAGGCATATTTTCATTGAAGAGGATATCCGGCTAGGGAATCGGCGCCTCGGTCGAACGGGGACGAACGGGGACGAGCCTAGGGAAGGGCCCTGGAGGCGCGGCGTCCCCGTTTCTGGGGATTGCGTCGGGTGACGCAATTCGCGGGTAAAGGCCGTTGAATTTTCCCTTCTCCTCCATCTACGTTTGGCGGTCCTCCTGCTTCCCTCCTCTGACGGCACGTGCCGTCGAAGCGGCGTGTTTATGCCCTCGGCTTGCGTTTTCTTTGTGTTACTACTATCTTCGTTTCTCGCTCATTATTTTTTGCGTCGCGCGCTCTGTGTCGGTTCCCGTGGCAGCGGCGGCTTTCTAGCGCCCTGCGTGTATCGGTTTGATTCCGGCCAGCGGCCGACCGCTTTGCGTTGCGGCTCTGCGTGTTTGCGTCTCTGTATCTATCTTATTGCAAGCGTCGAGTGGGAGGGGGGGGGGAAGAGGGGTGAATCCCTTTGTGAGTCCTACGTATGCAACGACCTCTCTGTTTGTGCCTCGTATAATCGGTGTTTTTTTTTTGTTTTCTCGACGTACTTATGCACGGCTCGGGTTATTACTCTGGTGGACACATGCTGACGACTGCCCTCCGACCCCCCCCTGAACCCCTATCCCCTCTATCTGTTTCTCAGTCTCCGCTCAAACTCCTCCCCCCTTTCTGTCTTATTACGCGGCTGGATTTTTTTTTCATCGCACTTCTGTTGTCCCGCGAGTCGGCTACTTCACGTGTTTACCTAATTGAAAGCTTTCCTCGTATTCGAAGCGGCGGCAATGATGGGGAAAACAGCGTGCCAAGGAAATAACACGGTGGAAAGCCCCCTCCCCCACCACCCGTCGCCGCCGCCTCCTCTTCTGCGGATAAAAAAACTGCTTCCCCCAGCGTTGTGACGCCCGCTGCTGCCGGTTGTTTGCCCCTGGCTTGCGAAGGGGTGACGCAACGTGTCGCTGTATAGATGGCGTTAGGGGGCACTGCGCGGTTCGCCGGGAAGGGTTAATTGGATTCCCTCGCCCTCCGCGGATCCTCTCCCTTTCTCCGAGACGCGTTCCTCCTCTCCTAATGAGACGAGATCTTGGAAGGGCGTCGCACTTTCGCTAACCTACACTGGCACAAGCTTCTTTTCTTTGCTCTTGTGTGCTCGTCCATTCGTTCGTTTCAGTTAAATCGCGGTATTGTTCCCTATGCCGCGGTGCCGTGCTGTCACTCGGCGCCTCTCCTTCTCTCTCGGTTTATTTTTACGTATCTTATTCTTCTTTCTTTTTGGAGACTCGGAAAAGGAAATAATTTATTTGGATGAAGGACTTTTTCGGGAAATTCCCTCGCCCTCCTCTCTCTCTCTCATATAGCATCGGTATTGGGGAAAAAAAGAACACGCGCACCGCCGGCGTTGCCTAAAAATAGCCTCACTGCCTCGTGGAGCAAAATACACGCGCGTTTTTTTTCCCTTGTTATTTGACTGACGCGTGCAACATTGACTTTTTTTTTTTCGAGAATATCCTGGCGCGTGCATCGTAAAACGTGTCACGAGTGACGCATCTGGCTTCACAGATTGCGAGCACCAAGAAAATAGCGTCATTAAAGCAATATGTATCGTTTCCTGCTATGTGGGTGCATTGTGCAACTAATGTTACCTGCACGACCTCTGTTTTGTAATTAATGTCTATCGTTATTCGCGTGTTTTGATAAAGTATAATATCTGGGGTTTCGTACGTCCCCAAAATCACGGTACGTTGTAGAGACGCCATAGTGGAAGGCTTTGGACATTTCGACCATAGCTAGCTAGACACACGACATACGTTCTGACGTCCTCCGCGCTGGTGTAGCGGGTCAAGGTGTTCTGCTGACCTGAAGGTCGCGGGTTCGATTCCGGCCGCGGTGGTCCCATTTCGAAGGGGGCGAAACGGTGGAGACCCGTGTATACGATGTAATAGTGGGAGATGATTTAGACTCCAACCAAAAGTTTTGAAGAAACCCGACGCTTCGAAACCGACTTCGTTTCTTCCTCAAGGGTGACTGTGGAAACTACGTAACAGCGGCGTCTTCAAAGCAGAAGACGCTTTTAAGACGCCGCTGCTACGTAGTCTCCGCTGTCACCCCTGAGGAAGGAACCAAGTCGGTTTCGAAGCGTCAAGTTTCTTCAAAACTTTTGGTTGGACTCTAAATCATCTCGCAGTTTCATACCCAACCAGACAAGATTTCTGTCGAATGTTTACATTCAAAACGATGTACTGGTGCACGTTAAAGAACGCCAGATGGTCAAAATTGCCGGGCCCTTCACTATACGGCGTCATGATATGTGATTGATTGATATGTGGGGTTTAACGTCCCAAAACCACCATATGATTATGAGGGACGCCGTAGTGGAGGGCTCCGGAAATTTTGACCACCTGGGGTTCTTTAAGGTGCGCCCAAATCTGAGCACACGGGCCTACAACATTTCCGCCTCCATCGGAAATGCAGCCGCCGCAGCCGGGATGCTATACGGCGTCTCTCGTAATATTATCGTCGTATTGGGACGTAAACCCCGGATATTATTATTATTATTATTATTATTATTATTATTATTATTATTATTATTATTATTATTATTATTATTAACAAAGGTGCTGACGGATCGGCGCCTGTGTTGTGCGTATCTTTTTTTTTTGTTTCTTCTTTTACTGTTAATGCTTTCTTAAATTTCGCGCTGTTCTCACAATCACGTGCAACCATGCTAGCCCACCCATTAAGTCTTCTTTACCCAAGCGGAGTTCGCCGATAAGCCCCGCCGCGGCGGTCTAGTGACTAAGCTACTCGGCTGCTGACCCGCAGGTCGCGGGATCGAATCCCGGCTGCGGCGGCTTCATTTTCGATGGAGGCGAAAAAATGCAATGCAGGCCCGTGTGCTCAGATTTGGGTGCACGTTAAAAGAATCTCAGGTGGTCGAAATTTCCGGAGCCCTCTGCTACGATAGTTATGGCGCGAGAACAAAACGACGACACAGAGACAAGAAGGACACGTCGTTTTGTTCTCGCGTTATAACTATCGTCATGCCATACCAACTAGCCCAAGCTGCCACACCTCTACTACGGCTTATCTCATATTCATATGGTGGTTTCGGGACGTTAAACCCCACATATCAATCAAGTCAAATCATAGTCGATCACTGATAGTGAAAGTTACCACGGTATACAGGATCGCGGCGTATGCTATAGGCAGGCTATGCGAGTTTCTGCAGTTCTATTAGTAATGGGCGATGAAGGTGCAGCAGTTCGCCCATGGCGCTCACTGCTTTAGGCCTTCGCTTATTCCGCGCCGCACCTGCTTGTCTAAATAAACACTATACGAAAAAAAATGCTTCTCGTTGCGCATGCACCTGTATAAATTCGCACACCTGTATAAATGCGCACACCTGTATAAATACGCTTATGCTTTCTTTTTTTTACCTGTAAAAGCAGCACATCGCCTGCCGGCCAGGCGCGCGCGCACCTGCGTTTAGAAAAGGGCGGTGTGTGCATCCATCAAAATGTGGCCATTTTTTTGTGAACGTGCACCCGAGGTTCGGCAGCCCGGCGTTGCCTTAGCCCTACCATAGATAGGATGCTGTTTCTCTGCTCGTATGTCCATAGTATAGTCGACGAAGTGCTCCAGTGTGGTTTGAATCACTTCGCACCCTTAAAGCACTGTGGCTGTTTATTTATTTTATTTATTTATTTAATACATACTGCAGACCACAGTTGTGGTCCTGGTAGGACGAGCACTTGAATAGCACAATAACACAAAAATAGCAAAAGGGACAAAAATGAAACCGCGGACATTGCATTGTCAATCCAACACACAATTAACAACACTAACAAAAAATGGGGCTATACAGTATCTAATAAGTATAGCTCAGCAATGGAATTCCATTCAGCCACGGTACGCGGCGGGAAAAATGAAAATTTGTAAGTATCGGTATGCGCTTGGTATGGTGTTAGCGATCTAGGGTTATGGTGCCGCGTGTGTTTTGTGGTCAGGGCGGATATATACAGGGAGTTAAAGTTTGTAGCGCTGCATTTAGTTAGCGATATACCATTAAAGCATTTTGAAGAACCCAGGGCCCCTCCTTTTGCCGGACAATATTTTACAAAAAAACGGGAAGGCTGCTTGACATCTCTCCAAATTGCGTCTTCGTTTGCGTCAGGATTGATGTTTTACTCGAAATGTCGTTTAGTAATCGAAATTGTCTGTAAGAGCTAAAATGATATTCTCATTAGCTAAGTTGTCCCAATTTTTTCAAGCTAAGTTGGCCAAGATACCAACGAGTTGTCGAAGCACCTTATACTGCCGGCTGATAATTGGAATTCACCAATCTAAAGAAATCGCAAAATGTTAGCAGAGTTTAGATTAACAGGTCTGTACTTTTTTAGGGCGACTGAATTTCAAACCTACCAGAAACTTGCGCTTATTTCGTGACTGTTTGTTTAGTTATGCAGACCAGGAACACTCCGGCCGACACTGAATGGCTGGTCAATGTGTCATTGATACAGCGAAAATTCTATTGAACGAACTTTAAGCGATTTCAGGACAAAAGTTCGTCAATGTGAAAGTTCGCTCAACTGAAGTAGCTGCGTTGAAACTTTTTATCTGACGCTAAAGGTAAAAACAAATATCAGTTGATATATTTGAGCCCTTTTATTTGCAATGCTGCATTTTTTAATGTGACTGTCTGCTTATTCAGCACTGTTTGGAAAATTTTAGTCGTATTTTCTTGCCCTTGTGAACTTTGGAATGCAGTGGCCGTGAGCTGAGTCACTGTCTCCTAGCTCACACAAACTTTCCCCGGCATGATATTCTGCTGGGCAGCGAAGAAGGTGATTTTTTCTAAGTACATCGCGCTTCTTTGGCTGAAATTTTTGGTCTAGAAGGGTTACCTCTTTTTCCTCCTCCTCTTGATGTCGAACGCTCGCTAGGTTCTTTTCTGAAGACGGAGTGGAGCATGCCTCGACGCGATATAGTCACAGGTGATAGAGAGTCGTCAAAACCGAAAGTGCCCTCTCTGATGACGTGAGAAGCGTCGGATGGCGTCACTTAATATCTTCCTACAATTGAAAGGTGCTCCGCACCAACTTCGTTAAACTGTGACGCGCTATCATTGGACCCAAGGACACTTAGGTGGATGATGTTAAAAAAAAAAGAAGTTTGTTCTGCTGAATAGTGGTGTATGCAGGGTAATTTTTTTTTCGGTGGGGGGGGGGGGGCACCTTCTTGTTTTGGATTGGGGGCTGGGCAGAAAAAACTGGTAGATTGTCATTTCATGCTCGGTATACCTCGACAAACAAACGAACAAATAAATAAATAAATAAATAAATAATCGCGGGGCTGTGAGGCACGGGCTTGGTGTACATGCCGAATGATAAGCGTATGCACTGTATTTTTTTGTTTTTTTTGCCAGGCTACTTTGTGAAGATCCTTAATAGCTTACCGCGCATTCTAAAGCGCGGACCAAGAAAACACATAATGAGACAAGCGTGTCTCTTCTTTGTGCGTTTGTCGAAGCGCGTTGCAAGCTATATAACGGATAGGAGCTGTCTATGTGGTATTTTTCTTCACTCTGATTACATTATCTTACACACGCACGCACACACACACGCACGCACACACACACACACACACACACACACACACACACACACACACACACACACACACACACACACACACACACACACACACACACCTCTCTGCTGACAGGGAGTTGGTGGGAACAAATCTGAGCATTAATGACCTGCGCATCGCAAGAAAGTCGAACTCGTCACTTGCGTCTCCCCATTACTTGAATGTGGAATGCTTCGATCGCTTCACGAGGTGATTTGAAGCTGCGCCCGCGGAGAGATATACGAACGCATACACAAACACGGGGGGCAGCCGCACGTATTGCGACGCGATGTAATATGCGATGCGTTAGGTTTTCCAGTGCTATGAACCTTGATTAGCCTCGTTTTCTTTCGGACTAGACCACAGCGTGAGTGGTGTAGGGTGAATCTTAGCATCCCCTAATGGAGTCTCCTGTTCACTTCTATGGACATAATAATGCCGTTCGTTTTGTCTTTACCCGAGATACGAAAGGGTAACGCCAACTGCTGATGATGGTGACGGCATTTCGGCGTGCCCGCTGAAATAGTCTGTACATGTATATTTCTCCCTTCAGCTCGTTCCCGCGACGTCGCCCTTAAATGACTGACGTGTCGAGAGTTCATCCACGAGTGACATCTCCGCGTTATTTTAGTCTCAGCTCCCGGGGAGACGGTTATTTGCCATCGCTTTTGCGGTAACACGTATACCTACGAGTCGCGTAAACATGACGAAGGGACGAAACAGAAGTTCACGAGAATGTCGCACTGTCCTATGCATGTTTACAAATGCATATACAGGAAGTAATTACGGAGGAGGAAGGAGGGTTCGGTAAACGTTCTGCCACTCTGTAAAGTCGTGTCGTTTGCGAAGAAACGCGAATGTCAGACCTATTCAATCGGACACTCTTCGATCCCGGCGGGGTGCACCGAACTCCGTTGGCGACGTGCGAGGAAGATAATGGTATCGACATCTTCGTTTGCAGAGGTGGGGGGTCCCCGAATGAGGGCGACGGGTCTAAGTTCTGTGCAGTCTACAGGAAGGCGTTTGCGTTGATAAACTAGCACGATATTCGTGCGGTACGAGTGCACATCCACGAGAGAAATTGCGTAGACAACGTATAGGATCGCGAGCAGAAAATATAAAAAAACATTGTGGTGGACTGTGTTGTTTTTTAATGCGAAGCATTTCTTAGCGAACTTCGGCGACTTTGAGCGTATCTATCTATCTATCTATCTATCTATCTATCTATCTATCTATCTATCTATCTATCTATCTATCTATCTATCTATCTATCCGTCCGTCCGTCCGTCCGTCCATCCATCCATCCATACATCTATCCATCTATATATCAATCTAATCTGCTTTCGTTTGGGTGCTCTCGTGGTCACCCCCTTAACTCGGCCTGAACCAAAATTAGCATGAGAGGGTAAGATGGTTTGACAATTATGATGCGATGGTCAAGACTTAGATAATGTCACAATCCCGTCACGCACGTCGTCAAGCACTTCCAGCCAGACAGTGGCACATACGCACGGGTGGGTATGTGCCGCCGGTATGCGGCGGGTATGTGCCACAAGTGATCATGTGACACTTAGTATCTACCCAGCAATGACGAGAACACACATGGGCTATTTTAACGCGTGAGCGTTAAGCAATACCCGACATCGATAGCGTCGGCCAAATGAAGGCGTAGAATAAATGTCAGTGTTAAGAAAAACTTGACATAGGTAGCGTTGACCCCCCGACGAATGCAAATAATAAATTTCAGGGTCTCAGTAGGAATCGAACCCAAGCATTCTGCGTGGCAGTCAAGCATTCTACCACAGAGCTACGTACGCCAGGTCTCGGAACCACTCTTCAAAGAGACGCTAATCTTCGTGAAACGTCAATAGTGGTTGCAGTGGTGCCTACTCAATTTTATAAACATACATGTGTACTACTTCAATGCAGCTGTCTCGTCGGGTTAACGTCAATTGTGGTATAGGTGCCATGCGCTGAGGTTGATTTATGTAGCAGTGTCCAGGGCCCAGCATCTTCGCAAGCATCAGCGCTTCATATCAGCTTCTGGTGTAGCTCATACGCATGTTTCAGTTGACATCGTTGCGCAAAACCAAACAACTGGTTATATATAAACATCTGCAACTTTTTGAACATATGCCTGTGCGTGCAACATTTGTACATATATTTTGCGTGATTTTATGACGTGTCACTCAATAAAAAAAAAATGCGACGTGGTCATTTTCCCCTCGCATGCTTCGCGTAACGTCAATTCCAAGGTACGTGGGATCTGCCGACTTTTTCTTACTTTGTATATGGCACTGTCTTATACGCGAAGCATTAGTCGATCACGCCATTCGCCGGCAACAGTAGCTTACACTGGTCAGGGTTATCAGTTAACTTGTATCAGCGATCGAACACTACGACCTGTAGAGGAATATATTGCACGCTGATACGAAAATGAATTCCTTGATGGCTTAGCGGCTAAGTTAATGCGCTGTTAACCGCGGGCTTGAATTCGTGATACGGCATTCGGCAAGTTGAGATTTGTTGCGCTTGTTGTTCAATACTTGTCGTAGCTGAAAAAACAAAGTTCAAACACGTGCCCTGAATGCAGCTTGCGCGCGGCCTCACTGGCATCCGCTGATGGGTGCTATTGTGCTAATTTCGGGACGACTCCGCAACGTCCGTGCACCAGTTTTTTTTTTGTTTTATTTTTCCGTCGCCCTTCGTGGCTCGGCGTTGAATTATACTTGCAAGTGACGTCACACTTCCGCCGTTATCGGAGCAGCACGTGTGGCTGAGACGCAGATTTTTTAAATTTTTGTCCGCCTAATTATTCTCAACTATTTTAAACGTTGTGCGGCATCACGTCAGTGTGCACTCGTACAGCAAATACGCGGTCACCGCTCAGTCGTGACAGTGAAAAAAAAAAAGAAATGTTTTTTTTTTATAAATTGCGGCGAATTTCCGTCGTGGAACTGTCGTGGCGTGCAATGCATAGGATGGAACGAGGCGGAATATAGGGGACTGTTAAGTTGTTACTTTGCGTTAGGATTGGATAGCCTACACTGCGAAACACTAGCGGGGACTAGCCAAGAGTAGTTGGCACTAGTCAGATGTCTCTCTATTCGCACTCTCAATCATTTCTACACACACACGCACACACACGATATTTCATACCCACTATAGGCCACCTACAAAATCATATTTTCTTCTCTCGAAGCTTCCGGGGGGGGGGGGGGGCTGACGGAAGAACTTACACTGAATTATTAGGGAGTTTTTGAATACCGTTTGCAAGCACGCAGGCGTTGCGGGCGTTGCGGGCGCCATATGAGATTCAGAATAGCGTTTGCCCTGCTGCGATCCGCAACGCACGATCGCAGCGACACCGTAGCCTCGACACCAGCGCTTGCGTGCCACATGCGGGCCGCCATCACCGTTCGTAGCCTCGAAACCAGCGCTTGCGGGCCACATGCGGGCTGCCATTACCGCACGCAATTTCGGATTTTCGATGCTCTCGAACGCGTTATTCGAAGGTCGTAGGTTCGGTTCCTGCTCACGGCTGGTTATTTTTTCATCCACTTTTCTTTCTTATTTTACATTCCATTGGTTCTAATAACTTCCCCTGTACATTCCTTGGCATTACTGTCTGTTAGATCTTTTATATATATATATATATATATATATATATAGCGTTTAATCACTAAAACGACTTAACTTGCGTGCACCCTTTAAATAAACCATATACGAGCGCCATATTCCTCCAAAATATATAATGGTAGTAAGTCTGTTAGTAATTAGACCAACTATTTTAACAAACTCAATATGACTGTCACAGTCTCGAATGATGTGTGCACTGACATCTGGAAGCTCAGGCACGATGGAGGCAATGGAGGAACGTTTGTCTGCTCATTCAGTGACGTCATTTCCGTGACGGAAGTTATTTTTAGTTTTATACGTGGCCTGGCGTAACACACTTTCGTGCTTGAAAACAAAACAAATAGAAATGTACGAAGTCCTTGCAAACAATTGGTAGACATGTTAATCACTTAACTAAGGTTCTACGAGGACATGCTGCTTGTTCCGACAGCCGCTGAACAAGACTTTAGCCAATACCAGTGAGCATTCAGCATCTTCTGTCATCGTCAACGAGTATAGTGCGAAGCATATTCGGTTAGAAGTTGTCGTATAGATCACCATATACTTCGTAACAAACTGTATTCGTGAGACGTCAGAGTTGGCCGTATTATTTTGCGATTCGCCGGGGTATAGCTTATAGTATGAGGTGTCTCGTTTCCATGCTCGAGGTTGCTGGTTTGATTACCGCGGCCAAGTTGGCGGCATGTTGATGTGGGGCGGAATGCAGAGAGCACCCGTGGTCTTATATTTAGGCGCACGGTGTCGAAATGAATCCGTCGTTACCCCACTACGGCGAGCCTCATAATCATATGGCGGTTTTGGCACGTAAAACCCCAGCAATTGTGTTATATAACTTGGAAGGCTCGGGCTAGTCGGCGATAGCGTCATCTTTTTCGGTTTTTTTTTAATTTTTGTCTTGGTTTCATGCTGTTTCTTTCTGCAGGCTACATTTATATATTTGGTTTTTGCTTCCAATAAAATTTCAGTTGAACGTATAGCGCTTGTCCTGTGTCCTTTGCTCGTCTCACGTACGTGCATTTAGCTCTTCCATATGTTGTGGGTTATAAAGATTATAATATAACACGCTTTTCATTCACTGTACTTTTGTCTAATAGTAAAGAACGACAACAGTATAACTCGAAAAAAAAACATGTTGCAGTAAAACTATGCCATGAGGTTGAGTGTGTAAAAGAAAACTGCACATCAACGAACGACATTCCTAACGAAATCACTGCGAACCTACTACAAGCTACATTCCAATTCAAAATCGCTGCTCTGTCTCAAAGCGTATACTCGGTGTGGCGTTGTATAACAAAAGTCGCGTTGCAGGTTTCGTGGCATACGCGACACAAACAGCGCGTGCTGTAAAAACCGGGTCATGAACACGAATGTAGCGACAGCATCCAGCCAGGGTAATTAGTTTCCTGCGCGCCTCCCCCGAAGCGGGCCGGAAACGCGCATACGTCGCGGCTATAACATGTATAGTGTATGCGTTATACATGGGCCTGCATGCGTGCAAGTTCTCAAACATGGTTTCCACTTATATATGCGTCATTTAATGGAACACCACTGTTGTTGCTTGACATTTCGTCTGTCGTCTATCTCTCTCCCTCTCTCTCCGGTCTTTTTTGTTTTGTTTTCCTTTTCTTCCTCTGCTTTCTTTTGCTGCCACTTTGTATAACACCTGCTGCAAGGGCTCGCATTGCAGCAGTATAAGATAGCGGCGATATTTGCGAACGGCGCGTGCTCGTGCCTCGATGTCCGGTGGCGTGGTTTGTATGTGCTTGCGATGTCGTTGGCGCGTCATTTTAATTAATCAATCAATCAATCAGTTATTCAATGACTTTTATTTTCACCAAAAAAACAAAAACAAACTAGTACGGTGAAATATATATAATACAGACCCGCGCGCTTTGGTGGTACTTTTTTTTTTTTTTTTTGAGGCGTGCTCCTCTACACCTCTACGTCGTGCTCCTTTATGTCGATGGCCTTACACCTCTACGTCTGAAGAGTCACGAGTCTGTGCGAGATTACGAGACCCGACGATACTTCTGCCAGTCCTCGTCGCCAGCGTCAGCACAAAGGTCGCGTGATCAGAGGTGACGTCATGGTGGCATCGTATACGGAACAAGCCCGAGGTCAAGAATGTCTTACCGAGGAGAGACGGAGGGGTGGCGCACTTGCCGAAGTCCTGGAATGTTGAAAAAAAACGAAAAAAAAAAAACCGTCCATCTTTGAGTAATTACATTCAGTGGAGTGGCCCGTAGTCCTGCTGCCGCTCGCCCTCCTCTCATGAAAGTTTCGGAAAGGGAAGCAGCTTGACTTGTTAGGGTTGAGGCTTGTGCTATAGCGCGATGGTGTGATCACGCGATGACGTCATCGCATGACGCACCACGCGACGACGCCGCTTGGTCAGGAAAAACGATGCCGTAGCGAGGGTATACCGCCACGTAATGTGTAGATCATGAAAGTGGGAGGGTGCTCTAATCTTCGTACGAATCAAGAGTCCCCCTTTCTTTTACTTCTAACCCTCCCCTGTCTCTACGTATCTTTTTCTCCTGACACCCCTGCCTCTAGGATGACTGCCAGTAGGGCGTGTTGGTAAAGGTTCATGATGAAACAAGCGCAAAAATACACACAATAAAGCGCTTGTCTGTGTCCTGTCTGAGTGTGTGTATTTTTTCGCTTGTTTCATCATGAACCCCTGCCTCTGTGCAGTACTGCTGCTGAGGGGTCTTCACCTGTGAGAGACAGTTGCCGGGTGCACATTTCTCTTCATTTACCAATCTTCACATCACTTCCCCCCTCAACCCCCCAATACTATTGGCTGAGAAGAAAAAAAAAAGAAAACGTGGCTTTTGCCTCCGAGGAGGTTTAGGCGAACGCGCGAGGAAATCTGGGATCTATTCATTTCACACACATCTAGTCACCCTGGAGAGAAGTGGGTTGCGCGTTATGACAACGCATACTCTGAATATACGCTCATAGGATAGCAGGGTTGAAAAGCGGGCTCGTTGTTACAGATTCACACCGACATATTGGCAGCCCAAGCTAACGAGACTGTGAATAAATCCGAATTTCAGTTGCCCCGCCGCGGTGGTCTAGTGGCTAAGATACTCGCCTGCTGACCCGCAGGTGGCGGGTTCAAATCCCGGCTGCGGCGGCTGCATTTCCGATGGAGGCATGAATGTTGTAGGCCCGTGTGCCCAGATTTGGGTGCATGTTGAAGAACCCCAGGTGGTCGAAATTTTCGGAGCCCTCCACTACGGCGTCTCTCATAATCATATGGTGGTTTTGGGACGTTAAACCCCACAAATCTAATCGAATCGAATTTCAGTGTGCGCTCGTTTGTGTCCTCTGTCTGCTTCCCGCCAGTTTGTGCGCCGCCAATATTTCCGCACAGAGAAGATACTGTAAACGCATGCAACGACATGCAGCTGTAGTAGACAAAATGTTTGAACGAGGACCCTAATTACCAAGAACAACGCGTACGGCAATTTTATAAAGGATGTGCGCAGATCGATGCAAGATATCAACATCCAGGCTTGTGGCCGTCATAGCATGTAAATAAGGTATACCGTTGGGCATGCAACTGCAGTGGCGGTGAGTGATTTTCAGTTAGTTCTTGGGGGAAAAAAGAACATGAAAATATGTTTGCGTTACGTAAAAGCTGAGCTCGTTTTTTTTTTTTATGTACAGCAGCGTGGGCCGTCTGTTCTCGTTGTTCAGGTTTAGGTGTTTCTTGCGGCCCCTTGAGTCACTTTGATCAGTGTTGCACCTGAAACACTTGTTCCTGGAACAGTCGTTGTGTGTGCTTGCTAAACATGTTCCCGTCGCACGGTTTGAAATATGTGTTAAAGAAGAAGAAAAAAAATCAGGAAGAGACAGAGGAGTGCCACCGACTGCTTATTGGCGATTAAAAGTAACCATAATTGTTTTTGTTTTTATGTCTCGAAAGCACGATATGATTACGAGACATAGTGTGAGCTTCCGAAAGGGCACTGACATCGCGCAGTGAGGAGGGGGGGGGGGGGGTCCTAAAATTTCGCCTTCGTCGAAATTCGGCCGCTGTGGCGGGGATATCGTATCGAACCGGCGACTTCTTTAGGTTTTGCAGCGGAGCACCGTAACGACTGTGCCACCTATAGGCGAACGAGGCCCCTGTGGTTATTGGAAGAAAGTTTTTTTCTAATGCGCTTATTGCCCCCTTATTTTTTGTGCTTTATTTTTGTTTGCTTAGGACGAACTGTTCACACTTCCTGCAAGCGCTTTCATGATTTTCCCAGTGTATTATACCACAATCTGTGCCAATTTAACTTACACGTATTGTACTCTTCCTAACTGCTGCGTGCCATGGACTGCATCTTTCTAGTTTTTTGGTAACGATGTATGATGTCAGTTTATACTTACTTATTTCTTGTTTATTTGTTACTCATGTCTCGAGCTTACGTTTTGGCACCTTTAGCCCTTTTACTTGTTGTACATGTCTTTGTTAGCCCCCCTTACTCAATGCCCTAACCAAGGGCCTGTAAGGTACCTGTAAATAAAATAAAAATAAAAAAAGCGACGCCGCGCAGTCCCAGAGGCGTTGACGTGTGTGCAGGCGCCGATATTTCCTTTCTTTCTTAGGGTTGGCTTCCGCGACCGGAAACTGTCAATGCCCGGCACGGCTATCGACCTTGGTTTGTAACGAGGAGAGCTGCTCGCGAAAAGAGCCGTCCAGTGGGAAACACGGCCGGTGGGATTCACCTGATAATATAACAGGCGTGTTTGTTTTTGTTTTTTTTTAGGGGCGAAGCTCATTATAGCGGCACCCGTTAGTCCCTCGTAGCCGTTGTAGTGTGTAACGAGTATAACATATTTGACCTCCAAGGTGGTGCCGGTGAGAGATTTCTTCTGTGCGTTGTTGAACAATAAGAAATAGTGCTCAATGTACAGGACAATGGCTGCTAATGGGGAATGAGAGACAGGGGCATTCGGCTTTTAGTTAACGCGCACGCTGCGATCCCCATTAGCAGCCATTGACATGTACATTCAGTGCTATCTGACAAGAAAGGGTTGCTACGTTATACTCGCTGGGTGTAACCTCCTTAGATTTAGAAAGGTTTATCGAGGGTTGAGCCGCAGTGCCATGAATACAATGAACTAGTATATACCATGAACTCGAGGTGGTTAAAGGTGGGAAGTAGATACGAAGTGCAAGCCGTAAGAAAGTGAAAGCCGAATTCTCCTGTCTCTCCTTTCCATTAACAGCCATTGGCATGTACATCGAGCACTATCTGACAGGAAAAGGTTGCTACGTTATACTCGCTGGGCGTAACCTCCTTGGTTTTAGAAAGGTTTAGCGAGCGTTGGGCCGCAGTGCCATTAATACAGTGAACTACTATATATCATGAACTCGAGGTGGTTAAATGTGGGAAGTAGACCCGAAGAGCAAGCCGTAAGAAAGTGTGCGTGTGCCAACTCTCGTTTAGTCCTTGGAATGTCCGCTGGATGGCGGTGCTTCTATATGGGGAATAAATGATGAAAAGATGCGAGATGGTGGTTCTTGGAGTGTTGAATAGATGGACGAACGGACACAAAGACAGATGCATGGATGGACGCATGGATGGACGCATGAACGGACACAGGGGCGGATGCATGGACGAACGCAGGGACGGGCGCACGAACAGGCGCACGCACGGACGGGCGGATGGACGCACGGACGGTCACGCAGACGGACGCATGGACGGACGGAAGCAAGAACGAATGGACGGACGAATGCTTCGCCCCACTCTCCATCATTCACTCTGTGGATATGCTGTGGATTTCTTTCTTACGCCTCTGTCTTCACTCGCTCATTTATCTTTAGTATTTATTTGTAGTTATATGGCCCTTTCACTGTACGCAGTCACCTTCCTTCGTGTCACACCTGATCTGCCATTGATCGACAGTATGGACGCACAAGACAGTTGGGAATACCCTCCCCCTCCAATCTATCTCTTTCGCTCTGTATTCAACTCGCTCATCCACTCATTTATAATGACAGTATAAGTCTTATTTGAGGTAGAAGGACCGTCGCTGTGTGTATTTATAGTCCTTCGTGTTACACACCCCGTATCGCATTTTGGGTCAATGCCGGGTGCTTTTGTGACTGTTGGGAATGTCCGCGGCCATTTTTGTCGCCTCGTGAAAGTGTACTCTACCACTTAAGGCCTGGTTCGGGGTACTCGTGTCGAAATGGAAGGCCTCGGGTGTGTTGTTATTCTAAACGTGTTCCCTCCTATTGCCTCCACCGCGCTTTGAAGTTAATTGTTTGCATCAGGTCATGGGCGTCGGCCACATTTCATCTCGGGGGGGGGGGGGGGGGGATTGAAAACCCGTATTGCATCGCGATGAACAAGGGAAGCTGGGCTTGGGTGACCTGGGTGAGGGGCAGTGAGGGGGGAGGCACGTGCCAGTGTGTCTTTAGGGGGGGGGGGACGAAACGTGGAGTGCTTTTTAACCCCCCCCCCCCCCCCCCCCCTTGCATCAGGGTCCTCCTCTCTAGTAGGTGCGCGCACATCGCATTCAGTGAAACCCGTGAGCCGATTTGGGCATCACCTACGAAACGGCCTGTTTAATGCTTCATCAATTTCATTAATAAAATGGTTATAGATACATACATTAAGAGTGCGCTGCCGTGTTTGAAGACATTCTCAATGGGTTTTCTTGCTTGCCCGAGCGTGGAAGCATACTGGCGCAGCATTTCTTAATTTAACCCATCCTGGTATCTAAGATATTCCGTCGTGTGCCCTTGTAGCTTTCTCGTAGGATTTCTTGTATTGGGGCGCTTTGAATTGTAGCGCAACTTATATCTGTCTAATGTTGTCATTTAGGGGACTTTGTGAACCTTTCGTGAATTAACCTATTGTAGGTAATTAGTTTGTGGCGTACCTTTGTGCACCGCAACCGTTCTTTGTCCGTCCCTTCGTTCATCTATCCATGTATACGAATGGATTCATTCGCCCATCCATCTGTCTATTTCGACCGTCGGTCTATCCGACCATCCACCCGTCCTTCCGTCTATCTGTCCGTCGGTCTATCAGTTTGCCCATCTCATCTGTCTATCCATCCCTCCGCGCGTTCCTGCAAAATCATGCTCCCCACAAAGTTGTGGTGGCGGGACACTACGTAGACACGACGTACTGTGTTCGCATTCGCGCGAAACCGACCTGCATCGTATTCCGGCCCTACATGCATGTCCTTCAACC
The DNA here is from genome assembly GCF_043290135.1 of Rhipicephalus microplus. Taxonomy (NCBI): domain Eukaryota; kingdom Metazoa; phylum Arthropoda; class Arachnida; order Ixodida; family Ixodidae; genus Rhipicephalus; species Rhipicephalus microplus. The sequence continues at coordinate 366,924 of NW_027464695.1, read as the reverse complement.
CACCGTTGTCGTGTTAACCGAAACGTTTAATTTCCTTCGGGGCCCATCTATTTTACCCAAGGCTCGCGGATTGGTCCTCAATTCGACACGATACTTATCACGCTGATACGACGCGCTTTCGTTTTCCCACGAACCCGACAGCCGGACTCAAGCCCGACATACCTTAGAAGTATTAGTGTAGGCCAGCCGGTTATTCGTGTGTAGCGCCTTTGTCTTCATCCTTCATCATTATCATCACTTTTCAGCCACAGTGCCGCGCCGCTCTGCTTTGGCCTTCTACAATCTCTCTGCCTCTTGCTACACATGATTAGCAAACGTAAACCGCCAAAGCAAGCGGGGTATAAAAAGAGAGAACATGTGCACACGTGTTTCTGGTCTGCATAAGCTGCAGGGCCATTTGTTCATTGATGGAACACATGTCAAAACCGCTTCATGTTTTTCTGTGTGCCCTGTGGTTTTTGCAATTTAGCTTTGCTAACGGGCATGCCTACATTTGGCCTGACTTTCTTGCCCTCTCTCTACAGATGGAGAGGGCAAGAGAGCCGCACCCTCTCCCTATAGCGGGCGCGCAGCTTCGTGTATAGCCATATGACCTCTCCCTCTGTACAGAGAGAGCAAGGGCGCCGCACCCTCTCCCTACAGCGGGCGCGCAGCTTCGCGCATAGCCATATGCCCTCTCCCTCTGTAGAGAGAGGGCAAGGGCGTAGCCATGGGGTGGCACACCGGGCACGTGTTCCCTCCCCCGCAAAATTTTTCGCCCGTGGCATAGCAAGTGAAAATAGCCATTTTAAGAGGGTGCCCCTGCCGAAATCAAGGTGGTGCCCCCCCCCCCCCCCCGGCTACTCCCCCCCACCACCACGAAAAAAAATTCTGGCTACGCGCCTGAGGGCGCAGCGCTGCGTCAGAAAGCCCCGCGCTTGCACGTTGCGACGAGTACATGTGGTCAGGCCTTTAGGCAGACGCGTTGTCGGAGGTGGGAGGGCAACGTCTCCCCCTTTTCTCCTTCAGAAGAGCAAACGACATAGTCAAAACGTTATGAATAAGTACTGCTCAGTGTAAGATCATGTTGCTTTATAGCAAGTCTAGAAGTCTACCTTGGCTAATTCCTAAACGAAAGAACAGGAACAGATCAGTTAAGGGCTCGTTTTTCTTTGTTAGACACTAGCCTAACGAAACGTTAGACAATAAAGGCTAAGCAAGGCCATTATCTGTGGTCATTTAACTGTAAGTGTAGTAATCGTGATACCTATGTGAATGAACCATCTTGACGGTGGTAGCGACCGAACTCACAACCTTCGAAAGAACGCGTACGACGCTTTGCCGACTGACCTACACAGCTGTGGTTGTTTTGTCGTCCGCATTATCGGGTGTTGCTGGGCATGTAAGCCTGGAATTGTTAGCCAGCGCCGCTGGCCAGGCACGAGGGCGAGTGTTGGAACGCTCGTCTTTTCTTGTCTGGTATCCGTTGACACGGCTACGTTGCAACGCTGGGGTAACGTATACGCTTAACCACCCGTACGATACCCAGAGCTTCGCCCTCTCGTCACGATTTACTTCGTCCAAATGCGTGTTTTTTTTTTTTTTTGCCAGGTAATGTCACGAAGCTCCTGATCTCTTTCCGAGCTAGCAGGTGACAAAAAAAGCATGTGCCCGTGGCGCAGGGGAAAGCGTGCCCGGCCTCTGTTGTTAAGGGCCCAGAGGTCATGGGTTCGACTCCCTTTGGACAAACTTTCCCTTTGTTTTCTGATTGTGCGTAATTTTTCGACGTCATTTCCGTGACGGAAATACATCACCGAAGTCTTGGTGAACCCCGGCATAAAACACTCGCATGTTAAAAAGAAAAAAAAAATAACTTCTCTGGTTCCCTTAAGACGACTCAAAGTCTATAGCATTTCGCATTTGATGTATGGGTACTCTTCCGCCCCCTCCGAAGGCTTTTCTGCACCTCGAGCATCGGCTTTGGCGCTGTCTGCGTGATTACCTTACCCTTTGACGAAGCGGCAATGTCATTGAGTGACGTTACCATGTCACGCGACGGCATAGTGACGTCACGAATTTTCGCTATACTTGTCGTGATGGCGTCATATGGTGACGTCGTCGCGTGATGATTTTCGCATCGATGGTGTTTACGCCGATGGTCAGATTTAGTGTTTGATGAGCCATCTAAGGAATTCCGCTTCGAAACCCTCGCACGCTATGCTTTAAGGCATCGTTACCGTGCTAATTTCTGTCGTTGTTGCGTACCTTCAAACCGCTATTAGAGGACTTAGTTACGGACAAGAAAGAAAAAAAAAAAGCCCTGTATGCGACGCACGACTTGTTAATTCCTGTCGTTTTTAAATAGCTTCAAACCGCTATTAGAGAACTTAGTTACAGACAAAAAAAAAAGAAAAAAAAAGCCCTGTATACGACGCACGACTTGTCTGTTTGCAGCTTAAGTTTCCCTGAGAAACGGAAGTCGGCGAAAAGGGCTCGGACAAAGCAAACACTCTTGCGGCGTATAAAAGAGCGTGTGACCTTGACACGAGTGTGTACGGTACACTGAAGATTCCGTACGTATAACGACCGACTTGTTTGTGCAGCTCGCGTACGCGATAAGGTGCTGGTTCTCTTGCATACCGACGGCTGGAGGAAGGTGGGTTGGGCGAAGCTGTCGGTTGAAGCGGGGGGGGGGGGGGGGGGTAACTGCGCCTTTGTGTCATTTGACTCGTTGCATCGGCATGTAACCGCGATAGAGAACACGCCGTGGTGTTGATCGGAAAAAAATAATGATATAAACGAATGCGACAAGCAGGGGAGCTGTTTTGGCGGTGTCCAACTCGTGGACATGTCCAATTCGGCCTTCCCTGATTGGCTGGTGCGCGCTGCTTGCCTGTTTTCCGGTCTTTCTTCCGCAACGTCATTTTGAACTCACGCAGCTTTCACAACTCTCTCTCTCTCTACAAATGTGAATTGTCATTCTATGTGCGACCGGGCCGTTTGAAGAAGAATGCCGATGCGTATGCTTTGCAGTTGCATTGTAATATCAAATAAGAATTATAGCCGTGGTGCTTAGCCTGGAAAAAGAGGTGTTACCGGTTGCCGGCCGGTGTTTAACAGGGAAAGGCGATGCGACGCGACTGAAGTGACGAAGTGTGAACGCAACTCGGGTGTAACCAGAAAGTGGCTGTCGCCTTCACTGGCGCGGCAGCGTGCGCCGTCCTAATTCATGCCCGAATAGCGCAAGAAAAGCGACAAAAAACTGCGAGATCACAGCAGCCTTCCCAAGCGGTCCGAGATCGCCTGGCGTCGCCTACAGACCCGCACCTTCCCGTGCCCCCTCGTGTTTTCATACATGCACCCAGGTGCCATCGATCCACGCTGCTGCCTGTGCGGCAACGTTGCCTCGTTGAACCACATCCTCTGGGGCTGCCCGGAGGATCCCCCGCCCGCCGACCTCCTTTGCTCACCCCCCAACGAGGGACAATGGGAGGCCCTTCTCTCCAGCAACGACATAGACATCCAGACACGGGTCCTGAAACGAGCGGAAGAAGTCATCGAGAAGCACAGCCTGGCAGCCTTCGTGGCTTAACCTCCCTTACCCCTCACCCCTTCGACTAATAAAGTTGTTACTCACTGCGAGATCATTGCTCCGAATATCGCACGTGGCGGGATCACTTGCGCCGTTCTGCTTGTTTCTCAGTTTCCAGCGTTCGGGTCGGGGGCGTTGGCGGTGGCATCCTTGGTTGGGAGCGAAAAAGCAGCGTTGGCGGTGAGAGAAAAAGTTGAGGTAAATGCCCATGAAAGCTCGGGGGCATGGTGTTTGTGTGTGTGTGTGTGTGTGTGTGTGTGTGTGTGTGTGTGTGCGTGTGTGTGTGTGTGCGTGCGTGCGTGTGCGCGTGCGTGCGTGCGTGCACTGACATACGGCGAGTATCGCTTGTACCTTGACTCGTTTTTTTGTCGGGCACGATTTCACCCAAGTAAAGAGCCGACTACTGCTTTCACCAACTTCACCACCACGTGGCAGTATCGTAATTTAGGCACTCTAAACTGGGTTATTACCTAGCTGCTCGTAATGTATTAACTGTGCTTAAGATTCATGAGTTTCGTAGCATCATCCAATTGCGGAGAACGGGGGTGCTATTGTGGACATTGTCGAATTCCGCCATGTTGTCAGATTCCGCCATTGATTGATGCCGATTGCCCAAGTGAGCTGCTACGACCTCTCTGATTGGCTTAATATGGTGCCATTACGAAATTTGACAATATGGCGGAATTATACAGTGTCCAGAATATCACCCTGGTGCTGTCAACTATGCCAATAGCTTGCAGCGTACGAAACTAATATACGAAGAAGGTTGAGTGTATCCGTGGATAGATTTCTTATTATCGTGACTGTAACGGAGATGCAGTGTTTGCATTGAAACTCTAGAGGCTGCGGCGGCTGCGTTTTCGATGGAGGCGAAAATGATGTAGGCCCGTGTGCCCAGATTTGGGTGCACGTTCAAGAACCCCCACGTGGTTGAAATTTCCGGAGACCTCCACTACCGCGTCTCTCGTAATCACATGTTCAGTTTAAGACGTTAAACCCCACATATCAATCAAATTCTCGCTTTGTAGAGCTTTCGAAAACGTGCGAATCTTTTTTTGCGCAGACGACGCGTGTTCTGCGCGTATACCGAGCCAGCCACTGCGTTCCTCGTGATTTTTCGCGACACGTCGGAGCCCCCTTGGTGTCATGAACGCGCGGGATCGATTTGTCGATAACGAGGCGCGCTCGGGTCACTAACACTGCGCGGTCGTTGATCGCTTTCTTCGTAAAGCGTTCGCGCTTAGTTATAGTCATCGGTCGCGTACAAATATACCCCCCACGCCCGTCGGTACATATTTTTAAGGCCCGAACTCCATAAGCGCGAAAATGGACGCGACAGCGACGAGCGACGCTATGAGCGACGAAACAGTGCGTTCGCGCGACGTGTCGCCTGCTCGTTTTCGCGCGATCGCTCGGTTCTCCAGATTTGGAAACCGTCGCTCATCGCCCGGAAGTGCTGGGCTCAAGTAGCAAATAGCGAAATACCGGAAAAGACAAAGACTACATAGGTGCACGTGACCCTGCCCGAGTCACGTATGCGCAACAAGAAATAACCCAATGTTTATTACGCATGCGCATATAAAAAATGCTGCAAGGCAATAATAAACACTTTCCGTTCCATTACACAACAATATATCTTATTTTTAAATTGGAAACCGCTCGCTACGCGGTTTTCTTGGTGCAAGTTGACGGCCGCATGCCAGCAACAGTGGAATTCGCTCGCCGAAGCCGTCGCGTGAATGAGGTTTGCCTGCGCTAGCGACTGATCGCGCGACGCCGATCTACGTCGCGTCGCTCGTCGCTGTCGCGTGCATTTTCGCGCTTATGGAGTTTGGATTTAACCGGTGTTATGAGAACACGAAAGCTGTTATGAGACTCACAACAAAGGTGCCGTAGTTGTCCGCCGCCGTTGCCGTGAGTAACCGATATTGCACCAAATAAGAAAAAAAATATCCAGGATCGAACAACGTTAAGCAGTCTTCATCATTAGCTATTTTTAAAAACACATTATTTACTTTTCTGTTGGATACCACGGAATTCTAAGATGTGCATTATTATCTACACCTGTTCATATTCATGCACTCTTAATGGTGCCACAGCCACTCATGTTTTTCTTGCTTTTTTTCGTTCCTCTGTTCGCTTCGTCAATAATATTTGGGTTTTTCTTTTATTTTTTATATGTTTTTGCAGTGTTTTGTTGTACTTATGATTGTTAAAATTTGTTTTTTTTTAGTCTGTATTCCTTTTATTTGTATAACTTATTCCACGTTGCTGCATTTTACTTGTGCATTTCTATCACATTTCCTGACAGGAGGTCCCCCTTCAGCCAAGTGCTCTGGGACCTCCTTCTGTATGTTTATGTAAGCATGTATGTTTTGCACGAAAGTAAAAATAAAATAAACTGAAACTGAACAGGGTTCGAACCTGGGTCGTCTGGGTGATAGCCCCGGTATTCCACCACTGAGGCACCTCTGTGCTCGAAGCTGCTACGCACGCAAACCCTATGCAGTCTTTACGTCAGGAAGTAAGCTCGTAAACATGCGCAGTATAACTTTGGAGAAGAGTATAATAACAAGCAGGCGTCACAGTAAGCTCACTGCGTATAACCATGGCGTCACACAACGTGATTTTCATTAGGAGTGGGTCGTTGAATGTTTTGAACCCGTTACAAAGGGCTCAGCCATAATTTGCCATCAGCCACCCAACCAATTAATGGAGTTGGGAGTACTTTGCAAGCGTATACTTGTATTAGCAACGGGTACTAGAAATGGTGTTTTTCCACGATTGCTGAGGCCTGTGGTGCGCTTGCCGCGCAGGCCTGGCGTTTTCGCTTTTTTTTTTCGTGTGTTTTTTTTTGCAAGTATCTTGTTGTATTCGATCTTAGCTCATTGATGAGCTTTTCTTGACCGTTAGAGTTGTGCCCACAATAGCCGATCATGTAGTAACATTAACAGCTTATAAGGTCAGCTGTAGACATTTTGAACATTGTTGGAGTATATTCTAGAATTGAAGGAAGCCACTTTGTTGTTGCTCGATTTATGGTACGTACGCAACTATCTCTAATAGAATGCATAACAGGCACGCACCTTTCCTTCCTCACACCCCGTATAATGGTTGGTTCCGGGTTTGACCAGCGTATCAGGACTGATTATTCTTCAGCTGGCAAGCTTTCTTTCCCGATATATCCCTCCGGATTTCCTTGCGTATATATTCATGCTGTAAGCGGGTGGCTGTCAATCTTTTTTTTTTTTTTTCATCGCCCATCCGCCACCTTGCGGGAAGGCGCAGAACTTTCTTGTAGCATCTGTTTCTCATCGCATCGTCGTCGTCGTCATCATCATCATCATCATCATCATCGTCGTCGTCATCATCATCATCATCACCATTATTTGTCCCTTCACAACGCATGGGTTCGTGCTATATGCTTTCTTCATACTTGAGCACCGTTAAAGGCACACTTTGAAGAGGAAAACTATTTCTTGTATATTAGTAAATTCAGTTTTCACAATTCCAAAATTACCACGTTTGTTGCCTCGAGAATACGCTTGGAAAGCGAGATAACGCTCAAATAAAAAATGCGGGTGGCGACGCCAGCTTGAAATTTCAGCACCATGGCGTCATGAATTTCGGAGGCGTCTGCTAGGTCCTGCTTGGTTTCGAAATTGATAAAAATAAGATACGTTGTCCCCTGAGAAGGCCATAAATCCGTGACGTAACATACGAAGGCGTCGGCGTGCCATATAAAAACGAAACTTTGACCTTTATTTTCCTATATATTAATAAGCATATTACGTTGAAAGTAACGACGTTAGAGTTCTCAGAGCATACTTTGTCAATTTAAATCGATTAATTGTTTCACTTTAGCGTCGAAATAGGGACAAAACATTTGGCCGAAGTACGAAATAGACAATCTACCTACTTTTTGTCAGTGTCTGTTTCGTCCCTCGTCCAAAGATTTTGCGCTTAACTGTGCTGAAACAGAAAGTTCCCGACGTGTCTCTATTTCTTACTGTATCCTGTTATGCCAACTCACGCCTGTTATGTCCTAAGACTTTGGAAGTATATCAGTAATGAACGGGCAGTCCTGACCTTCTTCGCCATCATAAACGTCGCGAAGTGCTTTCTCGAAAAGGATTATACTCCCCTGAACGGCTAAGGAGAGAATATTTGTTTTGGAAGGGGGGTGGGGGGGTCATCTTATCGGCTGTCTCGTTCTCTTCTCGAGAGGAGACTCGAGTCGTAGACATGAGCGCGTGCATCCGCGCTGATCTGCGTTAACGCCACAGCAGAGGTCAAAAATGTAGTAGCACTGTTATCACTTGTCAACAACCCCACGAGCTTGTTTCGTATCGTCGTCGTGCTAGAGAGGTGCACTCTTGATTCAAATATGCCGCTCGCGGCCACTGGGACGGCTGTCGTCCTTGGGTTCGGACTATGGGGTCGTTCTTTACTTTGCCCAGCTGATTGTACCTTTTGTGAAGACATGCACCTACTCGTCCGGCCCGGCAAGCTCTAAACTGCAGTGCAATGCTACAAAGAAAAAGAAAGAAAGAAAGAAAGAAAGAAAGAAAGAAAGAAAGAAAGAAAGAAAGAAAGAAAGAAAGAAAGAAAGAAAGAAAGAAAGAAAGAAAGAAAGACGGCAACAAACTCGGTTCATGAATCGGGCTGAACAATTACATGCTCTGGCCGCAAGTAACACAAAGTAAAGAAACACAACGACAAGCTTGTGCTTGTTGTTGTGTGTTCCTTTACTTTGTGTTTGTGTTACTTGCGGCCAAAGCATGTCATTAAGCAAGTACCAACTAGGCCAACAATCAGCATCAGACTGAACAACATGATGATTGTTAACTGTGATTATTGTGCCTTTTATGCGCCGTCCTCGCGCTCGGTTTTCGTCTCTGTGGTTAGTACTTGTGATAAAGACACTGCTATCTGTATAAGACTTGATAAGAATACAAGTTCTGCCCCCTTGGCGTACCGCATACTGCTAGTAAAGCAGAAAAAAAAGGGGGGGGGGGGGGGCGCTGACGTGCCGTAGCGTATATGGGCTGTATTACACATAGAGTTTCTTAATATACACTAGAGGGAACTCTCGCGCTAGTGTCTATGGAAGCTGCAACACACGGCGCTTCAGCGAGCATGGGAATGATGGGTAGTGCACACATTTGTCTAATTTTCGTACTTCTGGCCTGCTCCTGGCTGCGTGTGTGTTCGTGTGGCTTAGAGCTGTTTTTTTTTTTTCACGAAAACATAAATTAGCAAATGTTCACCGTTTGCGCTTCACAACCTTATTCTTTTAGGCTTAACATTTCGAATCAAGTCACTAAGTTGAAGAGGGTTTGTTTTTTTTTTTCTTTCAAAACAAACCTGAAACACAGCAATAAACGAAGCCGCAAGTACGATTCGTCACCCGCAAGTACGAAGACTAGGCAAATGTGTGCACTACCCATCATTCCCATGGTCGCTGAACGATCGTAGTGCCAGAGTGCCCTCTAGTTAATTTTGGGAAACTCTATGGTATTACAAACACATGCTCATTCTCTCTCTCGCTCTGTGCTTGTGCGATGGCGCGCGTGCGTGCGTATGTATGCGCTTTACACGGAATTTCTTCGTACGGTAGGCCCTCGTTGAATAAGATGCCGCCGGTTTACACGAAAAAACACACACAAATAGCGCGCTCGTTGATCTCTTAGTTGGCTTTTGTTTTATCGTTTCACTTTTTTTTTACTTCTCCGCGCTTTCCGTTTGACCCCGCGAGTCGCTGGCGACGTATATGTGTATGACATCTTGCCTCGCGAACTTCTCCAAGGACGGGGCGCCTAAATACTGCGCAGATAATGCTGCGCTGAACGGGCGAGAAACCGGCTCGGCACCTCCACCAACGAGGGGGCGAACCTTGAGCGTGCATTTATATAGGCGCATATATCCCCGAAACGGTGTTGTATGCTACTTCGCCCGTCGTGCTTCTTGCTTTTTTTTTTTTTGTCTACGGCGAGTGAGAAACTCTTAATTCGTCCTACGCGAGGCCGCTGACTTGTCGCGTTCCTGCTAATTGCGCGCAGCGTTGTGCACGTTGAAGCTGTTCGTGTAGCGCGTCGGCCACGCCATCTAATTGACATTGGGGTTTCGAAGAATTGGAGAGAATTACCCATATATCACCGGCTGGTTGACTTGTGTAGTGTATCACGACGTGATGATGTCGCATTCACTGCGTCCACGAATACTGCAGTTTACAGTAAGAAGAGGTGTGCCCGAAAACATGCGAAGTGCGTGGCATTTTGTTTGTAGCGTGGCGGCACAGTACAGACCCCACTTGAAGCTGGACTGTGCATAAAGACAAGCCTATTGGAACCTTTAAATAATGAACGGTAGTTTGGCGCTATTCCCCTGGAGAAAGACATATAACAGCTTCACATGACCGCTATGGCCCTCGACGACCCTACACTCCTGGACCCTTGTTTCACAAGAATTCTAAAGTGCTACAGCGAAAATAGGCAGCTGTATCCACGTCCTTAGCAAGCTCAGCGCTGCGGAGGCAACAGCGCTAAGAAGAATACAGACTAACACTTACACAAATCTGCACACTCTTCGCCTGATGTACCCCACGGCGTACAGAGATTTATGTCCGTGGTGTGGAGCCACCCCAACACTCTTTCACATCACGTGGGAGTGTGCAGAGCACGGCGAAGAACACGACACCGATGGCACATGGCAGGAATGGGAGACGCTGCTGTCTAGCCTAGCCCTGGTGGATCAGCTGCGACGGATCCACAGAGATGAACGGATGGCTCGTGCCAGTGGGGCCCTGGAATAGGGGCACCACCCTGCCGGACAGACTTCGCTCCTCACCGTGTATATTCCTCGGGGCACTGGAGTTCTAGCCTGTCTGGATTATGTACATAATAAGGTTTTGTACTACTTCTACTATGCATCTACAAGGTATGTAGTGCTTAGGCAAGACAACCGCTTGTGGTTGAATGCTAGACTAGATTACAAGAGAAATCAAAGGAGGGGGGGGGGCAGGAAGTTAGGCGGCCAGATGAGTGTAAGAAGTTTGAGGTAATAGCGCGGTGGCACACTACTTGGTTGAATGGTGAAACGTGGGAGAGGCCTTTACCTTGCGATGGGCGCAGCTTGGCTGATGGTGATGATGATCATGATAATTGTATACCGTCGATTCAGTATTCTGTACTTCGTGTGTGAATGTTTATATAACAGAAATTGATGAAGTTATTAGTAATAACTAATAATAAAGGATGAGCGAATGGGTAGAGTCAGTGCTTTAAGAGCACACCGTGTTTGTGTCTGCGCACGAGAATGTTGCCGCCGATAAAGAAAAAAAATAATATAACATGACGGCAAGCGGATGATAATTATATTTGCTCCCTGACCGTACTAGAATCTGCCGTAACTTTTTTGCTTTTGTTATGAAGCATAAATTGAGATGTTTTACATCGCAAGGAAAGAGGACGACAAAGAAAGACAGTCACACAGACCTGACGATGTGTCTGTCGTTCTTACGAGGTTTCGCGTTTCCTCCGGGATTGGAGCAATTGGAAGGCTTTTGCACCTCACGTAATCTTCCAGTGCATCTAAGATCGGTGCACCGTTGACCAAGCGACGATGCCATGCGATGATGATGATGTCACAAATTTCTGGGAACCGTGACGTCATGGTGACGTCGTTACGGGATCATGTTTTAGTGTTTCTCGCATCACTCATGTTACTGGCGATGGTAACATCGTGCGTTTCAATTGGCGCAGCTATAGAGCTTTTACCGTATAAGAATAAGCGCTGGTACCGAATTAGGACTGCACAATCTGACAATCCTGAATTGCTCGCTAGCTGTCAAGAGGTAGGAATTCGAATGACCGCCACTTATTTAAGCGCTGGTTCATGTTCATGGCTGGCACTTGTTCACTAATGGCAAATGTCGACCAGTGTTGCCAGGCCGTGACTAATCACGGCTATAGAGCTAGCTGAGGAATGGTAAATGTTATAGTGTAGCTGAAACATGGCTGATGGTTGGTAAATGATGGCTTCTGATGACTGATGTTGGCTTAATGTCGGTAAATATCGGCTGGCGTTGACACATACCCTCCACCCCTCAAGGCAGAAGCTTGAACATACCTATGCATGTAGAACTTATGATAGTCGTCTTTACCACATCTTATACCGGTGTCGTACGATGCACTCGCTGCTGACCGCAATTTAGCGTCCGATGGGATTGAAATTTCTAAATGTTGATTGTCTCCGGACCGCAGCTTGCCCTAATACAGCCAATCACGACAAAGAGAAATCGATTCGGGTCAGCCCGATCGCGATCAAAAGCGACCGTGCGACTCAGGTATTA